>NW_024609857.1:121934946-122011579 GCF_016920785.2 Ixodes scapularis | reverse complement strand
GAAAACGAACTATTTTTGTAAAGCTTTTGTCATGTGTGCAAATAAGGCAGATGTTACGTGGAGGAAATTGAATTCTGTGCTGGACCGCATTAACACATCCAAATCAGTTAGGCAAATTTGTTTACACAAGAAGAACGGACGAGGAGCTGCTTAGCTAATAAATTAAATACCCACTTCGTTGACCCAGTTAGAAACGGTTTTTGACAGTAATGTTTTAAGTGATACCGAAAGGAAGATTTCGGGGAACGGGGGGGGGGGGGGGGGGGGGGGGGCACACCTCCCCTCCCCTCCCCCCCCCCCCCCCCTTAATGGCTACGCGCCTGCTGAGAAGATTGACGACATCGGTAGACCGACTTGACCCACGAATTATGAACAATTGTATTTCCAATAGTCGGCTTGGGCGCCTCCGACTGGCGGCCGTCGACACCAGAGAAGCGAGGGAAAAAGCATTAAACCCCCTGCAGATATGTCACTGACTGGGTGCGCAGACAGATTATACTCGGCGACAACTTTTCTTGGCAATGCAGTGGAAGGTACGTCCCGCGTCCCCCTCTCCCATTTTGAGTGTACGCAGGCTTTCCTCATGGGGGAGGAGGAAAGCCTGCGCACACTCGAAATGGGAGAGGGGACGCGGGACATACCTTCCACTGCATTGCCAAGAAAAGTTGTCGCCGAGTATAGTGATAGAAAAGCTGCGGGAAATCTCCACCTGCCGGCCACCTGCGGTCTTTGAAGTGAGCTCTCTCTGCGCTGGACTAGCTGGAGGCAGCGCTCGCGAAGGAGGCCAAGAAAACCTGATGGACTTTTCGTAAACTGGACAAGGGCTTCTTGCTCGAACCAGCCCTGCTTTAACCGTGACTAATGTTTTTATTTGTGAGTTTCCTGCCGACGAGCAAGGTAGTGTTTACGTTCTAAAAATAAAAAGCACGGCGACAAAAAAAAAAAAGAGAAACGCAATATATTTTTTTTATTGTCTACCCGGCTTTAAGTTCTACCGATTAAGCAGTTAAAAAAAAAAATTGATCGCGATTAAGGCATTAATTGATTATTCGGAATTTTAATCAGTCAATCGCTCAGACCTAGAAATAAGGGTATTATTATAATATTTGGAGCGGTCAGGGATCAAGGACTGAACTTACTCCCACGTCTAAATGGTGACCGCCCGAGCATGCACAAAAATTTATCTAATCTGCTGCGATCGAAGGCTCCGACTAGGTGGCGCTAGCCGCCGCCCGGTTCAAGTGGTTTATAACCGCATACACCCATTCATTCAATCAGGGTCTATACAAAAGCTTGTCCTCATGCCGAAACCCGACGAACATTAGCGGCCTGACAAGAAATTTATAATTGTTTCAAAGCCGCCAGAAGCACGTGAAACCTGTCACGTCCATCAAACGAACAAACAAGCCAACGAAATAAATAATAAAATGGCTTCACGCGAAAAGCACTGCCACTTCGTCGGATTCGTTTGGAGAAGTTCTATTCATTCGCTAAAGCGTCCTTTTTTAATGGGAAATTCTAATATGTTACCTGAAAATTGCTCTGCGTCGTCTTCTGGTTCCGGTGCGTCCACGCCGAAGACGTCGCCGATGGTGTCGCCCTTCATGGAGGCTCTCCTTTTGGCCCCTGTTGACGAATAGAGAAGTCGCCGAGGGTATTCTTCCTTTCGAATAAGCAGGGCATAGATCTCTCAGAGTTTTCGCCGGGTGTAAAATTTGAATGATTTTCAAAGGTTGCTTTTATTTATTTAGATAGGATCGGCGTATTTAGGTCATTTCCGATGCGCATTTCGGCGTCGACGTTTCTATACGTTTAGATTTGCTGAGGGTAACAGTGAGCCAACATTTCTATGTGACGCGATAAAACTGCGCATGCGGAAAAAAAAAAGAAAAGAAAAACAGAAGTCTCGATCGGTTTGAGTATTTACATTGCTTCGGCTATAGACAGAGCATACGTAAATGTATAAAACACGGTAACCGCGAGCCCTTATTTCATTCCCCTTCTTTTCATTTACATTTCGGCCTGTAGGCCGTGTCATTGTTTGCTGCACACTTGGTTAGGCGGTAGCTCCCCGCTTCTTTCTTTCCCGTCTTTTCCGCTGGGTGGCGTCGGCTCCTCTGGTGATGGCACTATACCGTCGGGATAACGACGTACTTTTAGGTTTAAATGTAGAAATAAAGAAACAGCTCTACGTAATATAATCTGGCGCAGGGTCGTTGGGCATCTGTATGATGAATAAGCGAATGTAAGATGTTCTCCCATGCGTTGTATGCGGACTTTCTAGATGCCTTACGCAAGAATGGTCCTATTTTATGCTTGCATAATGTCGCGTAAACGCCTTCTGTTAAAAAAAGAAAAAAAAAAAAGAAAAAGAAAAAATTTGCGTTTAAAAAAACAGCGACAAACATAACTGCCAAAAATTATTTGTAAAATGATTCGGCCAGAAGTGAATGCGGGAAATTATGCAGCCTACCGATGTCTACTGCACCAAGAAAAAGAAAACAAAAACAAACAACTAAAACATTACCCGAAAAAAAACAAAAAAACGAGTTACATGTGAACTTTGACGTTATTTTACTCCGTGAATCTGAATAGCGAGTTTTAGTAAACCGTGTTTCCCGCTCCGCTAAGCCTCTCCGCTAGCCGGAACTCTACAGCCAAGGCCATCGGCGCGCAGGCGCAGTGGCGGTTTCTTCGTAGCGGAGGGCTAGCGGAGGGGGAAGTACGGTCTACTAAAACTCCCTAATATCACGTTCGTGTTCCCCGAAGATGTAACAATAAACGCAGGAAAGCACGAAAAACCTCCGACCAGTCGTGACGTCATACTAGAATCTGTGCAACGTATAGTATAGGTTACCTCAGTAGAGAAACTCCCGCAGAAGGGGGTACAACCCCCCCCCCCCCCCCCCCCTTTCAGTCACTTCAGTGTGCCTACCGTCCTTTGAAGCGCCATCTAGATTTTCCTTTCATAACTGTGTGATTCATAGAGTACGGTGGAACGCCATCTGGACGCTGCGCTTCGAAACGTACGTATTCCATAGAATAATTACCATAGCAGCCGTCCGGCGCGTCGAACAGCTGGAGGCGAGTCGCGGTGAGTGAGGGGGGCTCGTGCAAGCAGCGTCTATGAGGTCTATGATCAGTTCCGTATAGGGTGCCTCAATGTCCTTCTGTTAGTTCCGTAATCTCTGGGACGCCAAGCGCGTATCGCTCGTGTGAGCAGCGCGTGCAATTGCATCTTTGCCAGGTATATTCCCCCGCACGCCCCGCACTGACACCAGTTGTGACGTCGATTTCTGACATTTTTTTTTGTTGAAAATAGCAAGAGTGCGCGTACATGGCTTTGACGGGCGCTGAAGATGCGCGAGATCGGGGATTCCGAAAACTCCTGATATGACGTCACGCCCCGGGAAGGAGGGGCTTCAGCGGTACTTTTAAAATTATTTTCTGCAGCCTCCGTGCATCAAATTGAAAAAAAAAAATAATCTTGATATTTGTGACCCTGGAGGCCATATGAAGACGATCTAGGTGTTCTTCCTCAAATACAGAACCGCTTCAGTTTCCCTTTAAGAAAAAAAAAAACAAAAAAAAACAAGGTACCGATGGACGTCTGCCTAGGATGACCACCTTCCTGCTAGTGAAATGCGGGACATGTTGACCAGGAAGGGGGGGGGGGGGGGGGGGCTGAGAGATGGGCAGCATTATCACAACTGCGGCAACTAACATATAAATACATTAGAGGAACACAAACATCTAAAATAGTGGCTTGAAGCAATATATGGACCTGCAGACTGTATTGCGGCAATTAAGACACAATAAATTTCTCTCCCAGTGATATCTTTTTTTTTTTTTTTTTTTTTAATGGCAGATACGTCATAAAATATGTGCAAGTTGAAGACGTCGAAATCGGCTGCAGCAGAACTTAATGCATCAAAAGGAAAGAAGAGAATCTTTTTCCGCTGATTGTTTCCTCTCGATGTTTACTTTTTCCAACGTGCTCTCACGCAAATTTAGAAACTTATGTTTTCGTGGTTTCGACGAATGTGAGTTGCAGGCCTTGTGCGACCGTCTTCACTTAAAAAAGTATTTGAGAGCAACCCTTTCGCGTTGACAGTTTAATTTTAAAGTAATATTAAAACAAGTTATTTTCCATCCTTTGGCTAACCATTTCTCTCTAACAGTACTTTTCCACCAAGGGGAGAGGCACAACGGCTCATGCGCGTCAGTTCTCCTGCAAGAACGACCGGCGCTTCCCGCAATGTTAGGATAAAAAATGGCGTATCATCGCGATTCACATGATTACCAGCGACCTCCGCGCTTTCCCGTGCCCCGTTGTCCGGCAGCGCCCCGAGTTAAATAGTGAATTTTACGACAGTGCGAAATGCGGAACGTATTAAACATTTTGGTATATCCTGCTAGACGCGGGACACAAGGCCTCGATGTGAGACAGTCCCGCGATTCGCAGGAGGTCACCCTATGTTCGCCAGCAGCGAAAATAACAAGCCGGCTAAAACAGAAAAACGCCAGATAATGACCTGCTACTCGTCTCTTTGTCATAATCTTTGATCCGACAATTTGTGTCTCTCCGACACGCACTTCAAGTTCAAGAAGTGTTCGAGTAACCTAACTTAAAGTGAGAAGTGGAACAGAAATGATGTTCGCGGCTGAGATTTAAGCAAAATATGACCGATCTGCGAACCCTTGGAATATGTGAGAAAACTGTTATGTCGGTAAATGTAAGATCTGTAATAGTGTTTCATCTTGATCTGTGCTCGTTTACGGAGAGTTCGTCTTCTCATCAATAACCACCGAATTCGACAGTATTAATTGACACATTACCGAAATACACCAATCTATCCAAGGCAAACACACATCCAAAACAGCATTGGTGCATTTTAGACAAGGCGCGAGCAACCGAGCAATCCGAAGTACTCCCAACAGCGAACAACGTGGCTACTAAGGCTGGAACGCGTCTCCGACTGGTGTGTTAACGTCGTCCTTAAAAGTGGACTCTCGATTTCCGCCCGGTGACGACACAGAAGTGTCACGTTGTCACTGGCCGCGATCCTAGTGGTGTCACAGTATAGCAGGGTGGATTCGGCAGACACCCGATCTGCTGCAGGTCGTTCCCCAACTTGACAGTTTACGGAATCTACAGCAGGCAGAAGGTAGGACGCTACGACGGCGGCGACACTCGCATTCTCTTCTGCTCCTTTTTTTAATCATTAGTTGTGCCAAGAGGGAGCCGACGTTACCAGCTTTGAAGCCGCGCCAAACGGCACCTCGCGGCACGTGAACTCCTTTCTGCAAGTGAAGCCGGCTTCCAGCTTTGAAACCACGCGAAAAGCCTAGCCAAACGGCACCTAGTTTCCCCCACCCCAAAGAAACGGAGTAAAGCTGATGAATTTCGACTTCGGCCCCATTGGCTGGCGCGCGTCATAGTTTCAAGAAACGAGGTTCCCATTGGCCGCTGCGCGCCAGTTTCAACGACCGCCACCCCATGGCGCTGCGCGTCCGCGAGGCAGCGGCCCCACCGTTCTACGCCCAAGATCAGCGCGCCGAGGAGATCGCGCGCGCTCGACCGCCGACTCAAGTACTCCGCAGACAGAATAAAGGTCCATACGCACATTTGCGTTTGGACGCGGTGCGTTCCGTAGCGGCAAGCGGACGCGCTGCGTTGCGAGCGTTTGCGCCTTACTTACAAACAGTTGCGCTGACACGCAGTCAACCGCTGCAAAGAGCTAATAAGAATGCGCTATTGTCGCTAGCGGTTCACCAATAGTAAGCAATCCACGGCAACATGGCGGCGCCCAGCGATAGCTGGGCGCCGCCATGTTGATGCAGAATTGCATGATGCAGAACTAACTAGCACAGCTGGGGACAGGCGGGACAGAGGAAAATTGGGACTCCCTCCCGCGTGGCTCCGGCCCAAAGTCTCAACCCTGTCTCCCAGTGGGTCCGGTGCGTGGGTAACGCCGACAAGGTCTGACCAGAGGAAAATTGGCGGCTCCCTCGCCGGGGGGAAGAGGCGGGGGGTGATGTTTTTAGTTTTTTTGCCCGATCCCCCGAAGGTCATCCTGGTGATATCCCACACTACCTGGTGATAGTTAAGGGGCAGAAAATTGGCTTAGAAGGGCGCGAGAAATCAAATCAAATGTTTGTCTTTCTTAGACTTAGGCTAGGTGGCGCAAGCTACTACCCGATACAAAGGGTATAGCCAGTAACATCAGAGCCGTATATGTAGAGAGTTTGGCCATTCGTTGGGAAGTATAGGAGACAAATGAGGAGGCGCCATTGGCTGAAAGCGGGCTGGGCGTGTTCCAGGGCGTCTTCAGAAATTCGAATGTGACCAACCAGAAGCCGGAAATAATACCCTGGCGGTGGTCGCGAGAAACAAACCTGATAACTGCAGTGAAGTGACTCTCGATGGCTGAAAATATGGTACACGTGATGTTTCAATCACGCTCATCCAAAAATGATGGTGGAAGAGTGCGTCTAGCGGAATGATCGACATAACCCGTACGCCAAGCGCCGAGGGCCGGGAATCTGCCGTCCGAGCGGTCACACTCTGCCCGCGCAAAACAGAGTTGAGCGGCGCATTCGTTTCTTACACCTTTCTGCATGATCATAATGAAAACAACACGTGCACCCTATTTTCAACCACAAAGAGTTACTACACTTCACTCTTACGCGCTTATTAAAACCATATACGAACATAAACCTTTGATCAGAACTGTTTCTCGCTACCACCGCTAGGGGATTCTTTTCGGCTTCTGGTTGGTCAAGAGAGCATGCCAAGCAATTTTTCCGAGTCAGACGCACGCCCTGGCTCTGCCCGCGCCTCCCATTGACCAAACTCTCTACATATACGGCTCTGAGTAACATCCATCCATCCATCCATCCATCCAGCGCCGAAGTGTCCGATGTTGGTACAATCCCGCTCTCTTCCCCGACCCGCAGCCTTGGAATCTAGTCCCCACCGCACCTCAAAACGAAAAAGCAAGCACTGGGAGCGGAGAACCGGATACGTCTCGCCGAGTCGGCCGAGTGGCGCGAGCGGAAACGTCACCCTCCTCTTACGGCTTCTGATTGGTCGAACGCACCGCAACGCTTCGGAAAGTTGTCTCTCTCTCTCTCTCTACTCGCTTGCGTCGCACAGCCGAGCCTTGCGGGAAGGTGCGCGTCGCACCGCAAGCGACCGCTCCTGGCCGCAGGGACTCCGCAACGCACTCAAACGCGTTGAAACGCGAATGTGCGTATGGACCAGTCATAAAACGCTTTTTCAACTTTTTTCTGTTTAGCTTTCCTCCTCAACTCATAAATCGCGCATTGTACCAAACAGTTCAAGAAGTCGGAAAGAAGGGAGTCCCCTCTTGCTCGGAATCTCGCTTGTGTAGCCCGGACACAGCCATTGTCCCCCTAGAAGATTAGCCCGTCGCTCAAAATTCCGACTAGTTGCTTTCCCCACCCCGTTCACCCCGAAGCTGACAGTGCTGTGGAAGCTACGTGCTCGTTGGGCCAGCCACACATTTTCCACGTGATCACGCCCTCTCGCGCATACCGACCCGCAGAGAATGAGGTCAGGTGATAAAAGGGAGGCGGCTGATTGGTCCGGCAAGCGCGTAGCTTCCACCGCAATGTCAGCTCAGGGGTAAAGGGATTAAGTGAGGTCCGGTGTCGTGTGACGTGCGCTTGGGCCCTGGTGACGCGCTGCGGGGGCCCGGTTATGGTGGCTAGTAGCCCGGTGACGCGCTGCGGGGTCCGCGGATGTATCACTGTGAAAAGGCGGAGAGTTTACGAAGGGAAGGAGGTACGAAATAGTCCGCTATGTTTTGCAAATTTTTGTAGCGAAATTCAGGCTTCTGACTTTCTACCTTTGTTCTTTTGGCCCACTGAACGATGTGCTATTAGTAAAATCCCAATATAAATTGATTTACTCCAGCCAAAATTCGTTTCATGGGTCCTTTAAGGGAGCGGAAGAGGTGCATGCAAGCTTTCGCATTCACAACTCACAAGAAGTGGTTAGGTGTACCTCGAGCCTTTTTTCTACAAAACTTCTACGCCCGACCGCCGGGATCGCAACAACCGACACCACGACACTCCGACTTTTATGACGTCATTTGTTGTCCCCTTCGGAGCACTCTCGTGATGCTTTTGCGGTATAGGAATCTTAACACATCGGTGGCAGACGCGCCCCGGGTACCGTGAGCCCCGACGACAGTCGAATACCTTCAGCAGCAGAAGCGAGTGCCTTGCCGGCGAAAGGCGACGGCATGCCCTTGGGGAGTTTCGGCTTGTCGGTGGTAATGCGGCGAAGCAGTCCGGTCGGTATGACTCGCAACCCCTCAGTGGCCGAAACGTTCATGCGCTTCGCGAGGCGCCCTGGGTCGAGCTCGCCCTTCAGAAGCCGCCGACCCCCGAGCCGCCGCCTGTTCAGCTTGTTCCTGGACGAAGGAAACACCCGTCGGCGGAATGTCGAGCCAAGTGTCTTTCCGACCTGCGCTCAACATTGGGTGTTTTGATCGACAGGTGCCGTGATATGTTGGTGCGGTTGTGGCTCTAGCCGTATTGGTCGTCTGTGCTACCAAAAGGGGTCGCTTTGGTCGGCCTTTCGCGACCGGTGCTCATCTTGGAACACCGAGTTATGTTTGAGCTTATCAGCTTTTTCATCACCCACAGTCCTCGGCCTTACATATATCTATTTAGCATTAATCGATACATACTTGGAGCCAAGCTACAACGCAGAGTCTTCACAGAAAATTTAACTCTCAATGAAATCACCGACGGGAATTTTCACCCGACCGCCCAGGTTCTACCAATTTTACAAATTCGAAAGATTTCTCCTCGCATGACAACTCCCCTCCAGCAAAGCATAGCATGATATGAATGCATCGTCATCCACCTCAATTCGTCTTCACCCCTTTGACAACTGCCGCCTTAAACGCGAGCAACCAGCGAAAGAAATTGTTTGAACTCTGCAATGCCACATTTCGTGAAACCGTTCGCAACATCTTTCATTCTTCAGCCGAACAAGGTACAAATGAAACAACAGACACATGTGCAAGTGGTCTGCAAGATCGTATTTGCCACATGCAAGGCGTACGCACGATTTGTCCAGAGCTTCACCCCGAGCCTTACGGGCAACAGAAGTACAACGTTCTTGGAAAGCGAGAGCACAAGTTTATTTAGAGCTGACATTCTTAACCCTGTCGAATAGGGAAAGAGATGGACATATCAACGTGAATCTTGAGCTGAGGTACATTTCACAAAAACATTACCTTAAATAGACAGGCAAGACAAAGAACCCGAACATACAAAAGAAGTCACGAATGACAACGCTGAGGTCAGTGGTACCCAACCAGGATACACATATTTAAAGAGGCTGCACATCAAACACCAAACTAGGACTCCACAAGAAGGTGCAAGAGCATTAATTCCACAACAATATACATTAACTTCATTAATATAATTAGACAAGTCGTATTTAATACAAACTTGAGCGAAGAGGAAACAGCATACAACAGCTACCAAATTTACAAAAAAGGTGAAGAAACGGGGAAAGCAAAAGAGTCACACTCCAAATTATGTTTGGCACTGTGCAGTCATTGCATGCTAGAGGTCAGCATTCGCATTGTAATCCTCGCAGATAAACATAATTTGAAAGAGATGTGATATGTCTTGATACATGAACAATTATGGCATTTACTGGACTTGTGGTGTTTAAATGATAAAAGCGATGAGAGGAAGGGAAAGCAGCTCTTAGACTGAAGCGATAAACAAACACAAAGCAGTAATCCTTACAGTCGCTCATGTCGCAATTCTTCTTTCCTGAGGGCACACCGAACCCGTGTTATCTCCGGGCACACAAATGTCCGCATCGAGGAACTTACCTCTCTTCCTTTTCCTTGCGTTTCCTAGACGAGAGAAACGTTTTCAGTCAAATTCAAATGCGAGCCTTCTCCTAAGGCGTACAACTACACTTCGTGTCGCACGGTGACCTTACCTCATGGCCTCGTCGATGAGAAGGCTGCAAGAGGAATCAATTAAATATATTTTATTGTAGACATTGACGCGTTGTTTGTAATGCTAAATAACAAGAATGCGATGTTTTTTTTATTTATGCCATAAAAAGAATAATACGTTTTTGGCCGTTTGAAGTGAGCGTGTGCAGAAAGAGCTGAACCAATCAACCATGATTCTTGTCTGCTGCTTGTCGTTATGCCAATTAAAAAAAAGTTATAAAATCACCAAATACAACAGGGACGAAGAAGCAGTAAGACAACACAAAGCGCTTTATGTTGTGTGACATCTTTTTTTGTCCTTGTTGTTTTCGGCGCTTTTATATATTTTAAACTGTGAACCAACTAGCCCAACCAACCACTTTGCTTTCATGCCAATGTTTGGTAAAAGCGATAAACATATAGAGCATGAGTGTATAGAATACGATCACCATTACGCCCTTTTTACACTGTCAGAGTGAACGTGTAACGAGGAGCACGTACACCCTTTTAACACGATTTCGGTTCCTGTAGGCTGTACTAAGGGCGTACGAAGAATGTTATGTTCATATACACCACAGTCAACCCTTCACACCTACTATAAGAACCGAATATGTGCTAAAATGTTGTTAAAGGAAGATCCATTGGTGGATCCTTAGGGAATGCGTTAGCTCGACCCTTGGGAAACGTTACATACGTCCCCATTCGGGAAACGCTAACGCTGACCCCTTCCCTTTTCTGTTTTGGCTTTTCTCTTGGCTTTCTCTTTTCTTTCCTATAACGTTTGCTGCCTCTTTTTGGCTTGGTTACAGGGTAAGTGTCAGCGTTTCCCAAATGGGGACGTTTAAGGCGCTTCCCAAGTGTCATGCTAACGCATTCTCTACCAATCCGTCAATGAATATTCCTTCAATCTTTTGACGCCTACGTGGGCAAGTGCTAGTACTTGGTTCATACAACATTTTGTTGCACAAAGCAAAGCACACGCGCTCCGCACACCTGCTATTTCAGAGTCGCCCCAGCATCCCCGCGCGTGCATTGGCTTCCACCCCGTGACGTCGCCTCCCTCTCTCCTTTGTCCCCCTTCAATGCTCTCCTCCTTTCTACGCGGCGCGCTTTCCTCTCCACTGTTTTTATCCACAGACGGTCGCCGTGAGCTTTTCTCTGTCATGTCGGTACTTATACTAACGCATTATAAAAAAAAAAAAAAACGAATTTTTATACGATCATAAGTGTAAAGACGTTTAGTGTGTACGAAGGCACTGTCTTCCGAAAGTTTATTACTTATTACGGGGTACAACCGTTTCCGGCGAGGTTCTGCAGCAGATACTCGGGTCTGTTCTGTGTGGGCCATCGTACGACGCGACCGCCAAGGTTTGGCGTGACGTCACAGCTTCACGTGACGCCATAGCGCCACGTTACGTCCCATGAAAGCTTCACGGTTAGCAGAGACATTTCTTCGCTAAATTTAGCGGGAAAATGACTTTGTGCAGTGTGACTCTGCGCAGTTTTGTGTGCACCATAAGCGTGCAACCCCTCGGATGTCGCTGCATTTCCTTTGTAAAACCTAAAAAAAAAAAAAAAAAATCGGAATTTGTTTTTGTGGGAACATTGCTTTAAGTCGTTTACGTTCACTTTCCTATATATAAAAAATATGGCCAACCCCCGCAGGAGGCACCTGTGAAAGCAGGTGTTTGGAGAGTGGCGTCTCCACGGACCCCGAGCCATGCGGGTTCGCCCGCCCACGTCTGGCTGTGCGTGGCTTTCCCGTGTCCGGGGAAAAGGGCATCCTGGTGGTTGAGCCGAGCCCGGGGTAGGTTTGGACCCTTCGGGGCCCCCCGGGCGAGGCAATACACCACATCGGCCCCCGCTTCCCGTAGACGGGAGTCCTGGCTTGGCCCGACCAGGATAATTCAGCCTAGTCGCCCCTTCTACTATCCCCTCCTTTCTTTCACCCTTGTCTTCTTCTTCTTTTCACTCTTCTCATTTCCCTTCTTTCCTTTTTCAACTCCTTTGGCGGCAAGGGCTAACCTTGGGTGGTGACAGATACTCTCGTCCAGATCCACACTTGGTTATAGTTTCTGGGTAGCGCTAATAGAGTAATGCTTCCAGCAAAGCCATATTTGTTATGGGGTGTTACCTATTCCCTCGTTGGGCTCCGTGGTGGGCGGCGCGCCACAGATTCCGAACGCTCCTTGCCCTCTTATGGCGCCCCTCTCTTCCAAACCCCGTTCGGGGCAAGCCGTTAAAAGGCGCTGCCCTGAACACAAGACTATTGAAAAAGAGCCAGAGGTAGAAAACTTCACGAAGTTTTTCGTTCTTCATTCTCTCGATGAACAGAAACCTGTGTCAAAGCTTTCACCATTTGTCATCGCCAAAGTACTTGAACACCTTGTAGGGTTTTCCTACAAGGCTAAAAAACTCTACTCAGGAGACCTCCTTGTTGAGATAAATAATAAAAAGCAAAGTGAAGCGCTTCTCAAGCTGAACACCATACTTGATGTGAAAGTGTCGGTGAGCCCTCACCGCACACTGAACACCATCCGTAGAGTCCTCTCTGAAGACGACTTCCTTCACACTAGTGAGGAAGAACTCCTCGAGGGACTCCAAGGTGCCGGCGTTGTCGCCGTAAAACCGATTATGTTCAAAAAATATGGTGAAGAAATCCCTTCAAAACACGTCATCCTTACATTTGAACGACACACACTGCCACAAACAATCAAGGCTGGATACCTGAACTGCCACATCCGCCCTTTTGTCCCCAACCCCCAGCGGTGTTTCCGTTGCCAGCGTTTTGGTCACGGAACACGCAGCTGTCGAGGGAAGGAGACTTGTTCAAAGTGTGGCAGTCAGGATCACATCTCTGACAATTTCGAGAATGTGGCCCACAGCGTTAATTGCGATGGACCACACCCTACCTACTATCGTGGCAGTTCCATATGGAAGCAAGAGAAGGAAATCATTGCCATTAAAGCCAAAGAAAATATCAGCTATAGCGAAGCGAAGAAAAGGTATTCCTTCATGTCGAAGAAATCGTACGCCGACGTGGCACGGAGGGGTCTTGTGCCACGCTCGGAGTCGAGGGCTACCCAGATCTCACCTGAGGTTCTGGAGGCAGCCCTCAGGGCCCCAACCCCCCAGCCGGGGCAGCAGTGCCCCCCTCTTCATGGAGGAAGTGCTCATGCTGCTTCGCTGGTTCTAGGCAGGCCGGCAAATGCCGCACCTGTCCGCACTTCGCGGTCTTCTCCCGGGGAGAGGGGGCGAAACTCCCGCCCGACCTCCTCAGAGAGGACCTCCTCTTCGAAAGAGCGGCACAACCCTCGTGCCGCTCCCCCAGTACCCAAGGGGCCGGAGGAGGCAGAGTTGAAAGACACTCTGCCCAGCAACTCCGGTGCCTCTTCGGCTGGTCGTGGCCGGGGCAAGCCACCCCGCACAACAAGCCAGCCAAAACCTTCAGGTAAAGGCTCGCCTCCAGAAATAGAGGCGATGGATGATACCGCTGAGTCACCCACTCTTGCATCCGACGAGGGTGACATGGAGTGGCAGACTTTGAGGTCTAAAGGGAAAAAACCAGTGGTCCCTCCCAAATAACCATGAATTTCATACTTTCAATTTTTTCATTTCCTCTCTCTTTTTAATTTTACACTTCACCTTTTTACATAAATGAAGAATTTGCATTTTATGCAGTGGAACTGTCGTGGTCTTTTACCCAATATTGATGACGTTAACTATTTTATGGATGATCTCCGGCCTATTGCCCTCGCGTTACAAGAAACTCGTCTCCAAGCTCGTCATACACAGATTTTAAGGCGTCATCAAGTTTTTCGTAAAGATCGTGTTAATTCCACTTCTGGGGGCGTGGCAGCGATTGTACAGAGTGGGGTTGCCTGTTCCCAGGTACCACTCTGCACCCCACTGGAAGCCGTAGCGGTACGTCTTCTTTTAGACCGCCTTATAACGGTTGTCTCTATTTATTTGCCTCCGAATGTTCCCCTGCATCTCTCTGAGCTCCAGGGACTCGTGGGACAACTTCCTCAACCCTTTTTAATTTTAGGTGATTTTAATGCCCATCATCCTATGTGGGGCAGTGCTCGTCTCGACTCTCGAGGCAGAGTAATTGAGCGGTTTTTACTATCATCTCAAATATGTCTTTTTAATAGGAGGGAGCCTACATACTTTAGTTCAGCTTACAATTCATTTACATCTATTGATTTATCTATTGCATCACCTTCAACTGCCTTGTTTTTCTTGGCAGGTTCTTAATAACCCTTTTGGGAGTGACCACGTCCCTATTACTTTAGAGAGCGACATTTGTCTTCCTACTCTGTTAAAACGAATGCCTCGGTGGAAGTTAGACAAAGCCGATTGGTCTCTTTTTAAGTTAAGCTCCACGCTGGATGCATCCTTGTTTTCCTCCATGACTGCGGATGAAGCCACGTTGTATGTGACAGAGCAGATAATTAACGCCGCTCAGCAGTCAATCCCCCAAACTACCGGTAATCTTCCTCGTAATGCAAACCTTGGTGGAATAAGGAGTGTGCTATGACGCGCACAGAGCAAAATAAGGCATGGGGCAAGTTCAGGCGGTATCCCACCTCAAGAAACCTGGTTGAGTTTAGAAAACGAAAAGCTAAAGCGCGGTGGACCCGTAAGCGATCAAAACGGAAAACCTGGATGAAATATGTGTCATCTCTGAGCAGTTTTGTAACTGCTAAGGAGGTCTGGGATAGATTCAAGAGAATCCAAGGGGACTACAGAGGGTTTACGATTCCTGTTTTCAACCCTCCATCTGCTTCACTGAAAGATACGGCTAACGTCCTTGGAGAGTACTTTTATTCTGTGTCCAGCTCCTCTAATTATTCTGATTCCTTCAAGTTGTTTAAACGACGAGCAGAGCAGCATAATATAGTTACAACGGGATCAAACGTTGCATCTTATAATCAGCCCTTCACACAGTATAAAGAGTGCCCTTGATATAAAAAAAACTCTCTGCTCCTGGACCCGATGGACTACATTACGAAATGCTGCGTAATCTCTCTCCAGAATCTCTCGAATCCCTTCTTAATTTCTTCAATTCATTGTGGAAAAGGGCTAGCTTTCCAGCAGCTTGGAAACGGGCACACATTATCCCTCTCCTGAAGCCGGGTAAGGATCCATCTCTGCCTTCTAGTTACCGTCCGATCGCTTTAACCAGCTGCCTTGGGAAAACATATAAAAGATTGATTAACAGGCGGCTGGTGAACGTTCTAGAAAAGGAAAGTATTTTGGATAACAATCAGTGCGGGTTCCGCCGAGGACGATCCACCTTGGATCATTTGGTGCGCCTAGAAACGGCCATACATGAAGCATTCGTGAATAGGCAGAACTGTGTATCAGTCTTTATTGACTTAGAAAAGGCCTATGATACAACATGGCGGTATGGCAACCTCCAAGACCTTTATGGTTACGGAATTGGTGGGCGTATGCTGCAGTGCATAAAATATTTTTTGACTGACAGGACGTTTCAGGTCAGATTAGGAACTGTTTTGTCAGATCCTTTCATTCAAGAAAATGGGGTTCCCCAGGGAGGTATCCTGAGTGTTACACTTTTTGTAATCAAAATGAATTCTCTCGCACAGGTTTTGCTACCGTCCATTACATACTCACTTTATGTTGACGATATCCAAATCTCAGCATCGTCGTGCAATCTCTCGAGCTGCGAGCGCCAGCTACAGCTTGCCATAAATAAGCTTGCTAAGTGGGTGGACCAAAGTGGTTTTAAGCTTTCTCCCGGGGAAAGTGTTTGTGTCCCATTTTCTTTACGCCGTGGTCTGTCTGGATCCATCCCTAAAACTGCAAAGAACCTGCACCCCTGTCAGGAAAGAGCACAAGTTCTTAGGTGTTACCTTTGACAAAAAGCTCAATTATATTGCTCACCTCCAGTCACTCAAAGAAAAATGTCTCAAAACTGTAAATATTCTGAAAGTCTTATCCCATTAAAACTTGGGGATCTGACAGAAAATGCCTTCTATAGCTGTACAACGCTCTTGTTCGATCCCGTCTCGACTATGGGGCTCCAGTTTACGGTTCCGCACGACCGTCCGCGCTCAAGATGTTGGATCCAGTCCATCACCTTGGACTGCGACTCGCAACAGGTGCTTTTCGGACGTCGCCCGTCCTCAGCCTGTATGCTGAATCAAATGAGATGTCACTCGAGAAAAGACGCCATCATCTAAGCTTAACTTATTACTACAAGGTGCTTGCTAACCGTAATCATCCAACCTACCACTCCCTACAGAAGTCTAGATTTTGCCGCCTTTTTGAGAATAGGCCAAGCATTGTGAGGCCCTTGAGTTTCCGAGTAGAGCAGTTATGTTCCTCACTTGATCTGTGTTTGAACGAAGTTAATCTTTTGCAGAGTGTAGACTGTGTTGCCCCCTGGGACATAGTGCCAGTTGCTTGTGACTGGGCTCTCGCATGGTTTAATAAACATAGCGTCTCTGCCCTTATCATGCAACAGGAATTTTCTGAGCTTGAGAAGAAGTATGAAGGTTACACTCATTTTTACACCGATGGCGCCAAGACGTCGTCATTTGTTGGCATCGCCGTGCATTCTGATTGTTTTATTAAAGTGAAATGCCTAAATGCTTTCTCTAGCATTTTTACAGCTGAAGTTTATGCAATATCTATGGCCATAGATTATATACTCCGGGCTAAAATAAAACAGGCTGTCCTATTTGTAGACTCTCGGAGTGCGGTTACCGCAATATGCTCCTTTAGAGTTACTAAGAATGCGCTGGTGCAGCAACTTCAAAATAAGCTTAATAAAGCGGTACATGGAGGCCTTGATATAAAATTTTGTTAGGTGCCGAGTCATATGGGAATAAAAGGTAATGAAGAAGCAGACAGACCCGCTACATCCTCAGGTAATCTTCCCCCGTCTCACGCCTGTTTGCCACACCAAGACATTAAACCTATAACAAAGTCATCCCTTCTTCGTTATTGGCAGTCTGAAGGGAACATGGAGCGCAATAATAAACTTCATATTATAAAGCCGGTTCTTGGGCTCTGGGAGAGCTCTTCTCAGAGGAACCGATTCCATGAAGTACTATTGTGCCGTCTTCGAATCGGTCATTCTTACGTAACGCACAAATATCTTCTTAGTGGAGAGGACCCACCGGTGTGTGAACATTGTGGGGATACGCTTACCATCATGCATATCCTGTGGCTGTGTTCAGCTTTGGACAAGGAACGTCGTGTTCACTTTCCAGAATTGTTTCACTTCCAAATCCCATTCCATCCTGCTCTTTTGCTGGGAGAATACCCTCTCATCCCATTCGACCGTGTGTTGTCTTTTATCACAAGCGCGGGTTTTATTAATAAGATCTAACCCTACATCGGTAAATATTATTCTGTAGCTCGTTAACAGCAACAGCTGATTTATTAAATTTTGTTTGGCGCAGTATGGCCTCCGTAGCTGTTGCGCCATAAAACCCCCAAACATCATCATCATCATCATGGCCAGCCACTGCGGCCTGCGGAAGGATTTCAGCAAGGGACGACCTGAGAATTCGATTAGCCCGTTCAATGCGATGTGCGCGTGCGCCAATGAGCAAATAAATTAGCCCCGAGTTCATTGTACCTGTGCACACCGCATATCTAGGGTCTAAACGTATTTCGAGCTGCCTAATTCGCTAAGATTATTGTGTTCATCGAAATCATGGGCTGCCACACGTGCACTGCAAGAAGGCGAGGGCTTAGACTGGCGATAATAACCTCTTAAATACAAAAGAGCAAAGGAAGAGGACAGAACAAAGGTATGAACAGGACAAGCGCAAGTCTTTGCCCTATGCGCTTTTGTATGTAACATGTTTACCCAACCAGGCCAAAAGTGAAATTTAATGGCGATAAAAATCCCTGGAGATGAGGGACAAGGGGGACAAAGGACAAACACACATCTCCAATCACAGCTAGGTGATTGGTGAGCGACCAAAAAAATCCGCCTGGTCCTTGCATCGAACCAGGGACGTCTCCATTTTCTGGCTTATACTTTTTTTTTTCCCTTAATAAATGAAACCAAGGAAGAGCAGCCCACCGCCATTTGTAATGTTTACACTGTTCTGGGTACGATATTCTCGGGCCAGAAAGCGTACGTGCGTTTTGAGTTGTGCATTTTTTATTAATAATGAACAAATTTGCAACGAAGGCTCGAGGGTGCCGAGGCATTTAGATCAAGAACAGTTCAGAGTGTACAGTGTGGGTTCATTACGGGAATCTTTCAATGCCCAGAGCCGGACGCTAGAGAAGATCCAATGACCGCGGTATTATATTAATTGAATCACCCTATACTGTATCCGAGAGAAAAAAAAAATAGAGGGGACAGGAAACAAAGCGAATGCCTTCTAGTATTGCCACTTGGTGACCGGTCTTCAAAACATTGAGAGCCATAATATAATGCGTAATTTAAAACATTAAGATATCAAAGACACTGACGGGGGATTTTAGATCTATCGAACAGAAGGTGGTCCAGATTCTTTTACCGATTATTTTTGTAGGTTTTTGGTTTCTTTCTATGATACCCCACGACTCTTTTAGATTTTAAATATATAAATATAAGAAAACGTACACCACAACGTATTGAAGCATTTCCGGGCGCCGCCAGCTCAGTGAACCTTAAGTATGGTTACCTTTAGCTACAGAACCTCGAGGAGTTTAGTTGTTTTAGTAACAATATGAAAGTGTGCATTTCACTCAATAAAACATTCCTTTGCATATCTATAGTATCATGCTTTTTCAAAACAAATATAGTCGCTTGACCGATTCTTTGAGGACCTCGTAGGCCTGTACCTAATGAAATATTTAAATGAAAATAATATGTTCTGACACAATACTTATACTATACTCCGCGACAACTTTTCTTGGCAATGCAGTGCAAGGTACAGGCCCGCGTCCCCTCTCCCGTTATGAGTGTACGCAGGCTCTCCCCTCCCCCATTTCCGGGGAGAGGAGGAGAGCCCGCGCACAATCAAAATGGGAGAGAGGACGCGGGCCTGTACCTTCCACTGCATTGCCAAGAAAAGTTGTCGCGGTGTATAGTCATAAAGCGAAATGAAATTCTGTGGTGGTCGAGTGACTATATTGACAACTAAACACGGAGGAACAATAAATATTTCAGAGGCTAGGGTAGCAAAATAGTATTTGCGATATTTCAGAAAGTTGGGTCGGTTCTTTATTATGAACGCTGATTCCAATTATATAAATGTAGCGTAATATTGTTAATATTGTGAACATATTTTCTTTACTAAGTCCCTTTTTCAAATGACTGCTTATTCAGTGACTTCCGACCTCAAGATGACCAGCGCATTTGTTTTCGAGGGCGCATAAGTAGTAGTGTTTTTTTTTTTCCTTCTTAAAACACTTAGTTGCGAGTGCACCTTGTATTATAAAAATTGAAAGCCGTTTTGCTACTCCCTGTAACGCCGAATTAGAGCGCAGCTCTTGAGGAGGAGGAGGGGAGGGTACTGAGAGGAGGCTATGCCCCTCCTCCTCTCCTGCTCGCCTCCCATTTAAGGGAAAATTTTCCGCTAAATTTAGAGGGGAAATTTTTCCGCTAGAATTAGCGGGGAAATTTTCCCGCTAGATCTAGCGGGAAAAATTTTCCACTAGACTTAGCGGGGAAATTTTTCGCTAAATTTAGCGGGGAAACTTTTTCCGCTAGATCTAGCGGGGAAATTTTTTCCGCTAGATTTAGCGGGGAAATGTTTCCGTTAGATTTAGCAGGGGAAATTTTGCCGCTAAATTTAGCGGGGAAACGTTTTCCGCTAGATTTAGCGGGGAATTTTTTTCCGCCAGATTTAGCGGGGACATTTTTCCGCTAGATTTAGCGGGGAAATTTTTCCGCTAGATTTAGCGGGGAAATTTTTTCTCTAAGTTTAGCGGGGAAATTTACCCATAATGCACCGCACGGTTACGCCGACGGCGACGGTGACGTCGCTCAAGCCGGAAACGGGCGCCTAAAAGCTACGCTCTAATAATTATGACACAGGCATTATATAGACGTATTATATGAATCTTCTTCGTCCGTGTGTTTTCTCAATAAAATCACCCTCGTGTGAAAATTTGAACATATTGTTCGATATGTGTATATGAATTTGTGCCGTTCCCGATGCATGGGCAGTCCATTTCAGTCCGTCGTCGTAATGATAGCCTTCAACTAGGTGTATCACGTCTCTGACTCCGATGGACCCGAATATTGGGGGTGGTATAATGTCGCAGTTCGAAATATCCGAATAAGTATAAGGAGGTTGAATAAAATTCACTGTTTTACACTTACTTTTCATCTGGAGGTTTGCCGTCGACCAGGTAGCGCTTGACGCGGAAGAAATATCTGCTGATGCTGAAGCTGACTGGAATGGTCACGCACATTGTGACCAGACAGCAGAGCATGGAGAGCCACAGCCCGTTCTGGGAAGACGCAGAAAGTGTAAAGGAAACCACAGCCCCTGCTCTGTCGTCAGCTTCCCTTTTTCTTTTTTACCCAGTATTCTAGAAACTGAGGAAGAAGAGGGAATCAGAGTGCGTGGGGAGATCAGAAAGCCGATCTCTGGCTGGAATGATTAGGGGGTAGACGAACAGCTAGCTTCATTTCTGTTCACTCACAGTTCGAATGCGTTGGAACGCTTGCGAGGAAAGCCGGACGAGGGCGTTCGTGCGCGTTCTAGAAGTGAAAAGAGACAAGCGCGGCTAGCTTAGCGCCCACCTCTAAAAAAAAAGGGTATCACCTTACACCCTTTTGTCCCATATAATACACCCCAAAGCTTCATTTCGACGTACAGCGCCTTATAGTCGAACAAACGGCCCCAAATTTTACCAGGGGCTTGATAACGGTGCGATATAACTTATTAAATTGCTAAACTACGTATCAAAGATTAAAGAAAGAAAACAAGGAGCTTTTGCGGTACGGCCAAGAAAACTCCGATAATCTTTTTTGTAGTCAATAATACGTACATCAGCTATCTTAATAAGTTTTACCACACGGCTATCAAGCCCCTCGTAAACTTTGGGGCCGCCTGTTCGATTATGGGGCGCTGTACGTCGAATTGAAGTTTCGGGGTGTATTATATGGGACAAGGGGTGTAATAATACACCTTTTTTTCTGAGAGTGATATACTGATTCTCCCAGTGAGAGATCGGCTCGGCTTTCCAGCGCTCTGTCGTCTTCTCTTTCCGTTTGTATAGATAACGAGGTCAAGGTGGTCAACGTTCGTCATGGCCTCGTAGCGTGAAAACACGAGCCTCTGCCAAAAGCAGCACTTGATCTGTTCCCGCGCTCGTCTGCTGTGGCGGAAACTCGTCCCTTATTGGGCTCTATAGACCCTTTCCGAAATACAGTGCCATCTGGTGGCTGAAATGGCGGTTTAACTTTCGCCGTATTAATGGCGGCAATGAGCCTGTAGCCTGCAGTATCTTATCGGGCACCGTAACTTTTGCAAGTCAACGGCAAACGAGAATGTGCTCTTCACCGTGCCAATTCTTTCCTGATCATCTCTTTCCGTGTCGATGGCCACCAAGATTCCACCAGTCAGAACGAAGCGCAAACCCAGATAGACCCCTCGATAAAGTTCTATACATCAAGGGGCTATGAAGACGATTCTGTGCGATTAACAGATTGACTGGGCCCGATTTATAGAAATGAACGCTTATGCAGCTCTTTCATTCAATTCCTGCTTAGCAAGTGCTAACGTCTCGAATGTATAGGCCTCGAATCCTCAGCTTAGGAGTATCTTCAACTTGTTCTTTCATCAGTGAACAGAAGGCCGCCATTAGTACTGCACATATGCCATTTTTCAGAAGATGATGATAGTGATCAAAGTGGCCAGACTGAATTTCGGAAAGAGTCTACTGCGCTTGGTTCTCACCATGTTTTCAGCGAGAATGTTGCACGACACCAGGAAAATGCTCTGCGACATCCGTTGGGCGACCTTGCAGTTGCCGACGTTCCTGTTCAGCTGCAGACAAGAAAGGGTGCCAAGTTTTGTTTCGCACCAACCAACCAACCTTCAGTGCAAGGACCCTTTAGGGCTCCGATAACTTGTAAGTAAATTAGGAAAAAAAAGAGATTTGTTTGGGATTACCATACCATGTTAATTTTAGTCCGCTACGTCCAGATAACCACATGGTTCGTTTAGCATACGCTGCCTGAGGTTTTATTAACCTTCTGCATCAGCGCCCAATGAAAAAAAAATGATTTCAAATGTTTCGAAAAGTAGTCGATAGGACTGTTTCTAGAAGCAACAAGTTTTTTAAGGTGTAAGTAAGATTGTTTCTTCAAAGTAATTAATTGACAGCCTTGTCGAGCGTTGGCGTCATTTAGTGCAGTGAACAAAATGCCCCGAATACAGAAATGTATCGCAGATCTACACGCGATTAATTTATTTTATCCCTCAGATATCGAGGGGCAATCGTATGAGCTCTAAAAAAAGTACAAAAGTACGGATCGACGCCAGCCGCCCCTTGCTGGGCGCGGAACGCAGGAAAAAAAAAAGAGGAAAAATAATTTATTAGAGTGACATCTTCGAAAGTGTTACTTCATCGCCCGCCTTCCAGCTAACTCTGGGACGCTGATATTGGTGTCACGACGGCTTTGGTAAATAACAGGTAACAGGGGTGCTTGCCGTAAGCGCTGTGGCAATTGTTGCCCGTTTATTCAAATGATGAAAGCAAAAAAAAAAGTTTACACTACATTTTGTAATTTTCAGTGCAAGAACTGAATTAATAAGAAAAATAACTATGAAAGGCCACTTCTAACTCGTTCGTGTTTCACAAAGTGCTTCAGTTTCCGTTCAATGCGGAGCACGAGGTCGTCTGCTTCTTGCGCAAGGGGTGCATGCGGTGACGTCAGAATGCCAAGCTTTGTTTGGCTCTGATTGGAAGGATACTGGGTAGACCTCATTGGCAGCTGCCTTGAGGTTTACCCTCTATCATTTAATCGAAGCCAATCAGAGCTTGGTTTTCTGACGTCAGCGCGAGAACCAGACGCAAGTTAAGTGCACTCGCGGTGTTAATGCCCAATCCAGGAGGTGCATGTAACTCGGGGGCGGGGGGGTTCCGGCGATTAATTTAGCATCATGGTCTACAAGACTACCTCAGAAAACTTCTCAAGAAAGGGACTGAAATATATTAGTGGATAGACTCTCGAAATATCGCCGAGACGGAAGCTTCTGGCTTGGTGGCGTTTCGTGCGACCATTCTGTGCCACGTTTCTGTCAATATGCGTGTGTAAAGTTCATAACATTTAAACCCAGTATCGTTTCATGGGCCCTTTGTCAATATTAGTGTCATTCATTGCGTCAATTACCTTTTTTGACTTTTTGACCGCAGAAGTGCTTGCGGTACGAGTGAGCACAATAAAACCAGCGGAAGAATGTTTGGAAACATGACGAATGGTAATGAAATCTATGCCGTTCGCTCCCAACAACCGCAGTTGTTGTCCCTATGATAGTGTACCGCATTAAACGTTAACATGGAGTGTGTATAAAAATATTTACACGGGGAACCGTTATTCGGGGATCGCATTCCAACGTCCTAAATGACACTTTGCCACGCAGATTATGTTACTTGATTCTAGTGATGGGACGAATCACCGGAGATTCGGATTCGGACATATTCGGAAATTTCTGAACTTCCCGCGACGAATATTCGGCAGATACGGAGATTCGTCAGACTCGTCGATGATTGCAGATGGCAGCGAGAACCTTGTCGTAAACTTCGCGAACGCGGTCAGTTGTGTTTTTTCTATCTCCTGTTACTTCATATAACGAGATTTCGCCTTGTTTATGTACTTGGTACTTGGTAACTGGCCCGTTTACACGAGTATAAAAGTGCATTGTGTGCTTTTCTCTACTTCTGTTATCTGCTTATAGTATTTGAACGTATCGCGAGCAAACCAGTATATAAAATAGATTGTCTTCATTACAACTTTCAGTTGCTGCATCGATACACCAAACATGTTATATAATATTTGTAACATCTAAATACTTTACCAAACTTAACAGTGGACTGATTAACCGAAAAATGAATTTATTAAACACAACCGAATAATAGCCTAAGATTTGTAATCGCTGTGAGGCCGTAATATTAAGCCATCAACACCTCTACTGAAAAAAAAAAGTTTTTTTGGTATAAAATACGAGTTTGAGGACACGCCTTAAGTTCACAGCCTTTTCACTTTGGGCTAGTTGAACCGGGAACATCACACTGAACGCACCGAATTGAAACCCACAAGTAATGTAAGGGCCATATAGTTTTTCTTTTCAAATCGATGTATTCGATGTACTTGCCTTGTTTAGAACCTTGGCTCTCATCGCCTCGACAGAATCAATTGCAGTAGTTATATATGTAATAAGAACCTAAAAGAGACAAAAATGCTGTCAATGTCTGGAAAGCTGTGAAACCTGAAAAAAAATTATTCTACTTATTTTTTTTAAAGTATATTTTGTGCCGAAACATTTGACCTTCAGAACCACAGAGTTGTGCTGTACAGACCATTTCTGGGGAATTTTACCTTTTTTATTTAACTCACGGAGAGCTAAGACACCGCCTCAATGCAACTCGGGTAGATGTAATGCGATGCTTTAATGAGGGGTGTTTTTGTCTTTTGCTCCAAACGTTAGAAGCGATTTTGAAAAATTGTTGAAAAGAAAATGACATTCTTTAGTAGCAACAAACACTGCTTATATATATGTGAACTTTTGCATGATCACATTTTTGGCACTAAATGAACGCTGACTATCAAATTTATGTGACATTAATATTTGAAACTTTGGCATCGCATACCAACTGCTAACGTTTCACTGATGCCGAGCCTGAGTTAAAAAAAAAAGCAGCAACACATGTCTATAATGCATGCAGCACGAGAAACGCAGTGCTGGGGCATTCCATGCCAAAGGAGATGACAATTTTCGTAATACTTTAGATATACTTAAAAATATTATCAATGAAGACACGTCTGAAAGTAAGGACAGTTAAGTCTGAGGACTGAATTACGTTTAGTTTTGTTGACGTCATGCTCCGAATTGCGGGGAATCGGAGAGAACTTTCTGTACTTCGAAAAATTGCTAAAAAGAAAAGCTATTTTTACTACATATTTTTAAGTTTGCATGCTGTCAAGCACTAATATATATATCTTACCTTGCAAGGAAAACGCCTTAGGCCGCCATTTTGGGTCTAGACAGGCACTCCAAACCTAAGGAAGTCTTTAAGATTTTGTGATTTATTGTAGTCAACTTTACATTCGAATTTGACTAAAAACTTTTTTATTATTTTTCTTAACGTTATGCTCGACTATGCTGCATTACAATTGTAAGAAAAAAATTTCGGACAATGTATAATTAAATGGTGTATATAGGTCACTTTCTTCAAATACGGCTGTATAAAAAAGAAAAAAAGAAATCATGTGGGCAACAGTGCTCGTTTTTTCTAAAACAACCGCAAGGTCAACCGACCCCATATGGTCCACATATCAAACAATTTTAAAAGTGCTTTTTGTTATTTTGGAGAAATTCATTTTTGAATAGGAGGCAGAACTGCATCGCCTCCAGGCGTCCACTTCGTCGGCGACGCACGCCATCGTCTACTACGATCGTATGAAACACTGCACGTCGAACTTAACTTTGTTAATTATATTTGTATAGCTAACGCTGAGAATTTTGACATTATGACATGTCTATTTATAGTGACTACAGAGTGCATATGCTTTTGCTATAAACAATATGCCCGGGTGCGCTTGCAAGTTGAATAGCGACAAATCGAAATATTGTTTGGGATACTTTTTATGAAAGGCAAAACAAAGCACATTTGTAGCTCACCGACATTTCTTTTTCTTATGTACATAAACGCAATATATAGTCCAGAAATACTATATCACATTTTGAATATTAGTGTTTCATTGGCTTTCAGTTCGCGTCATTGTCTAGAACACCGCACACGTCTGGAACATCACCGGTATAGTCCGTCTGCTGCAATGTCTTTAGCGTCGCACGGAGAACTCTTCCTGTACTTTTGATGTGGATGTTATTTTAGCTACCACATACCTGTGTCATATAGGTGCCACATAATGTTATTTATGTGGTTTTGGTATGGCTTTTGCTTGCTCATAGCGGTTGCTGAGTCTCTTTGTCTCTCAGCTGTGACGACGCTATCTGGAACCCCCATTACGTTCACAGTTTTCATTGGATGATTCGCCCAATCATAAGATCTTGTGCTGTGTTCATCTGATTGTCAACTGGCCTTTGAATGCTAGCTTTGCTAGCCAGCCTTTTTACAGTGCATCCTAAGCCATCACAAGGGCCTTTTCAATGAGATGTGGCGAAAAAGTGCCCCGTCGCTTCCAACTCGAAGTCTTCTTTCTGAAAGCAGAGTTCAAGGAAGTTTTCCTGTTCTTATACTGAGAAGGAGTGTCATCCGTAAAATAATGAAATTTTGCAAAATCTACTTTTTGTTTACTGTGTTCATGCAGAATGTGGCGTTGAAATGCATGCATTGCCGCGTTGTCATGTTGAAGGGAGTCGGACACAACCAAGAAGGAATGAGTAATGTACGCGTCAATTCCTTTATTCATGCTTCGAGTGTAGGCAACAACAGGATGAAGTGTCGCTTGCGTGCTGTTTCAATGGAAGGACTGCGCAGCGTCTTGAACGATGAAGTTGTAGCTCTCTGCAAAGTCCATGATGACAATTGCCTCGGTTGGTGGAATTGTCGATTTCAGAAACCCAAGATAATTTGACTGAACTTCGCTCACACAGTGATGACATTTCAAGTTCTCCAGCTTTTCGAGTTCTCCCACTACTTCTGTGGCACTCGATACAACTTTCACGAGCAGGCACTTGTCCGAGTGAACCCACCGCTTGTGCTTTATTTCGTCGTCTTCGGGTGTCTTGCTTTAGATATAATTTTTTAGCGGTTCCGGTCCTGGGCATCTCGAGCAGGTGTCCATCATGCAGCTCTCTTCTTCGATTGAACAAACGGTTAAAGCCATAAGCTCGCCACAGGTTTCTTTTATTCCCAATACATGAAGCATAAGCTTGACGTTTTGATGGTACTCGCACACAAAGAGTGTGTGCGAGATGAGCCAGCTAACACACACCAGGGGAACGCAGAGATGCGAAGGTTGAAAAAGAGGCTGGTAGGTCTGTATTTTCATCTTTCCATTGAATGAAAGCTTGCTTTAGGTTCAACAAAAGAAGTCGCTTTTGATTTTTTTTTTCAGGACGTCTTTCATCACAGGAAGACAATACGATATCCTCTCATCTTGGTACAAGGCCTCAATTGAGGTTTTCACCTCAGAGGAGAGTGGGCGATTTTTTTTGTGGATCGAGTTTTTCGAGAATTTCTCTCGTGTCTCGGAGTCGTCTGGCAAATCGCACTATCTTCTTGCCGCAACCAAAATATCCACTACTTTCGGATATTGTCCAAGATGGCGGGCATAGTGCTAGAATCAACAGCTTTTCATGTCTAGAGTTTGAGCTTCGAAATTTTTTTCGAAGGCTACCCACAAAAGACTTATAATCGCGCAAAAATGATTTGTCCTCTCCAGGAATTTCAGTTTGTGACATATGCGGATAGACACTGGCACTGGCATCGACCCAGAAATTTGAATCCGCCTTTGTGCACTTGGATGGCTTAGGGCTCTCGCAGTCCTTTGCGGGACTCTTTCTGATTCTTGAGTCCTCTGTCGTGGGGCTGTAAGGTGTATCCGTAAAATCCTTCCCGGATGACATTTGAGCTGCTCTGTCGCCGTCGAGCTCAGATGCCTCTTTGAGACTTGCATACTCCATATAACATTTGTGACATAACCTCTCACCAGAAACTAAACCCAGAAATATCAGCCTTTGCGTCAAAGTGTTAGAAATAACAGAAGTTCCTCGGCATGGTCTTCTGTGTTTCGTGAAGGGGTCTATGCACAGCTTAGAAGTGGTGTGGGTCGTGTACTTAGAAAAGTACATGTAAAAATGGTGTGCACGAATTCCCGTGATAGTAGACATGAGTCTTTTTCTACGACGACAAATAACATCATGTTGGTTGTGTGGCAAGTCTGAAAACAGCTTGACCCATGTTGTTCGTACGTAGTGTTTGAGATGGCAACTTAATGGGCCGATTAAACAATCCGCCGCGGAATCAACGGGACTGCAATTAGAAAGAATGTTGGCATATGTGAACGCACTGTTCTAAAATGTGCCTTTTTTTTCTTATCCACTATCAGTTATGACATTGTTTCTGGTAAACTCTAGTCTGACATGTTTACAGTGGTGCTGTTCCGAGGCATGAAGAGGGTACAAATGTCACTCACAGGGGGCTTCAATATACCAGGAAGGGTAAGCGAATACCCATATTTAGGGGTTTTAGATAGGAGCACAACACGGAACGTTTTTTATAGGGTAGACATATATTTCACAAGCGGTAAACACGCAACATGCTTCTGTTGTGTCATAACCTTCGACTGTTCCTTGGCTTGAAATATCCATTTTTAATGTTCTGCTTCTTCCAATGTTTTACTCTCTGTTTTTAAGTTGCACTATGTACTCGCACCACAATATCTTTTCGTTGAAGGGGAAGCCAGATCACCGTTATCGTTCGGCACCGTTGAAAATCTCTCGCGTCCACTATTTCATTTTTTTACAAGCAAGCGCAGTATAACCAAAAAGTGAAGACGCGCCGCGCCGTCTGCTTCCCAATTCTGACGAACCGCCTGCATTCACAAACTCGGTTAGCAGACGATGGCTTTGTCTCCTGTCACCTGGGCACATGTCAAGTGGAATTAAAGCCTTCAAATTAGCGTGCCAAAATAATAATACGTGGTAGCTAGGATAACACCCACATCTAGCGAGCAGGAAGAGTGTTGCGTGCGAATTTAGTGACATTGCAGCAGACGGATCATACCGTTGACACTGCAGACGTGCGCAGTGTTCGAGCCTATGGCATAAACTGAAAGCTAATGAAACACTCATATTTTGAATATGATATAGTATTTCTGGATTATGTTTTATATTTATGTACATAAAAAAAACACGAAAAAAAAAAAAAACCGCCGGTGAGCTACAAATATGCTTTGTTTTGCCTTTGATAAAAAATATTCCAAACGATATTTCAAGTTGTATTCAACTAGCAAGCGCACCCATACATATTGTTTAGAGCAAAAATATATGCACTTTTTAGTCCCTATAAATAGACGTGTCATAATGTCAAGATACTCAGCGTTAGGTATACACCGACACGCGGGCTTGACGTCACGGAGCTGCGGCGGCGCTGCGATCGCGCCGGAGCCGGGGGGTGTGGGCAAAAGCGCGCACGTTTCGCATGGGCGTCATAGCATTTCAGCATGCCGCGAAGCTGTGTTGCCGTTAATTGCACCGAAATGTACAAGAGAAGCAGCGGAGTGAGTTTCCACAAGTTCCCGGCAGACTCTGAAACGCATAGAAGGTGGATAATATCCGTGGATCGAAAAGAATGGTCGCCTCGCGCGAACGACCGTTTGTGCGGCAAACACTTTCTTGGAGGCAAGTGCGGCTTCCATTTCAATCTCCGTCCCGAGGCTTGCATATGTGCAGGGAAACCGTTGTCTGATCGAGACCACCCGGTTTTTGTTTCCACGGTGTTCGCGCACAACGCACCCGGGCACCCCCCAAGCGCTCGTCAGAGGCTCGCTAGTCGCTACGCCCGTGCTACCGAGCAGAAGGGGATCGACGACAGAACGGCAGTGTTGTAGGCGTTACCAAAAAAAAAAAAGTAACGAAATACGTTACTCGTTGCTTGCAAATAAAAGGTATGCGTTACTGAGCTACGTTATCTAAAAATAAAAGGACGCGTTGCCGCTACCGATAAAAAGTAAGGCACGTTACTTCTGCGTTACTTTTTTAAATTATGATGTAACACATTTTACGGTTTTGACGCTACAGGTCATATATCAAGAAACATTATGTTCATGCAGAAACTGAACATAATTGATTTAGCTCTTTTCACGGTTTCACCTAAATACTTACGAGAAAAAACGCAAAGAAAAGCATGGCTTGACGCCTAAAACACGGAAGCAATTGAAGTGTAATTTCTTTAAGACTTGGGAAGTAGTAACGACTAACGTAACTACGTTACTTGAAATAGTAACATAAGTACGTTGCCCGTTACTGTGCCGAAAACGTCACGAGTAGGTTACTACGTTACTGAAAAAAGTAACGCGTTCCTGGTAACGCCGTTACTTGTAACCTGTTACCGTCAAGATTGCAGAACGGACGAACCTTTATTGGTTGTAATGCCTTGTGGTCATGAGGGTACGAAAAATATCATACCTTGACTTGAAGACGCTCTGTGTATTTAATCGATTAATGAATACACACACTTCCGCAGATCCACAGTCTGCTGATCCCGCCGGCAGTGCGGAAACCGACTCGATGTAATTGTAGACCTCGAGAGACTTGTACGCCTGCACCGTGTCGGCCGTGAACTGGCTTGGCGAAAAAACTAAATAAACGACGACCTGAGCCGTTGACTTCCGTGGCAGCAACTTTACGTCGGAAGTCCAGCAGGCCCTGTTTACGGCGTACGGATCCTCGTAGGCAACGCCGTCCACGCACAGTTTGTTTCGATACCGCTACCGTTCAGGCTCGGGCAACGATCTCAAATAGTCGGGCATAGCATACGACATACGTTATGAGAAAATACGACGCACAAATAAAGATACAAGCGTCCCTACAACGTCAACAACGAGCGCTCGCCATAGAGCGCAATGGCGAAAACATGGACAGCCGGGCTGCTTTTGCCCACATAGCTACCGCGCATGCGCGGCTTTCCGGCCGTGTTGGTAAACAGGGCCGCTCCGCGTGTCGGTCTATACGAAAATAATTAACCAAAATTAAGTACCACGTGCAGTGTTGCACCCTATAGTAGCAGACGACGGCGTGCGTTACCGACGAGGTGGGCGCCCGGAGGCGATTCCGTCCTGGCTCCCATTTAAAAAGATAATTTCTCAAGAATTACAAAAATTACTTTTCAAACTTTTTGATATGTTGAACAGACGCGGCTGGTTGAACTTTCGGCTATTTCAGAAAATGCGAGAACCGTTGCCCACATGACCGTTTTTTTTAAAGAAACTGGCATCTTCCCCATTTAAGTAAAAATTGTCCGAATAATGTTTTACAATTGTAATGCAATCAAGTCGAAAAAAGGTTAAAAAAAGTAAAAAAGTTTCTTAGTAAAATTTTAATTTCAAGTTAATTAAAAATTTCCAGGAATCTTAAAAATTTGCTCAAGTTTGGAGTGCCTGACTGGACCCAAAATGGCGGCGTAAGGTGTTTTTCTTTCAAGGTGAAATAGAATATATTAGTGCTTGATTGCATGCAAACTTAAATATTATGTGGTAAGAATAGCTTTTTTTTCAGCGATTTTTCGAAATACGGAAGGCTTTCTCCGATTTCCCGCACTTTGAAGCATGACAACAGCAAAAATAAACGTAATACAGCCCTCAAACATAGCCATCCTTACTTTCAGACATATCTTTATTCATATTATTTTTCAAGCATATTCAAAATATGACGAACATTACCGTCTCCATTGGTATGAAATAACCCTGCTTACATAAAAAAATATGAAAAAAAAAACACAAAAACGCGTGAAGACGTATTTGAAGGAACAAAGGCGAAACTTAAAACTATAAATCTATTTATACTGTTTTTATTATAACAAACTTTTTGCTCTAAAAATGACTGCGATGACATCAAAATTATATTCAGGATGTTTAAGCGAGTCTCATGAGATATCAAATTCAAATGACGAGGTGCAGATCTTCAAGTAATTTAGGGAAGCAGCAGCTGATTCTAGTCAGAGAAGTACTATCTTATTTTATGCAATTATATATTTAGTGGCGACTTCTTATTTTTATCGCAGCAGCATATTCGAGACGGGAATTTGAAAGAAGGATTGACGGCCACATTTTCCTATAAGAAGTTGTAGAATTTACACCGCACCTGTTCGATCAATAACACAGGCCCTTCACTGTTCTGTTTAATTCGGTCGATGTTTTGAATCAATTTCTTTAGCGCACCCTGAAAAAAGAAAAGGTCGACTTGTCATGGGGTCACCGCAAGAAAAGTTTTGTCAGGATCAAATCCAATCAGAAATGTTCCTTCGACTCCATAAAAAAAGGACAAAAGAAAAGAACTTTATTCTTCAATCTTCGTTGCTTACCTTTAAACGAGAAAATGCCGGAGAAGACAAATTCAGCTACAAAAAATAAATAATTAAAGGCATTTATTTAAAATACAAAGTAAATATATTAGAGTTCATGCACTGTGAAGGATTCCTAATGACTTCATCGGCGTATAGATTTTGTTTTGAGGTCCTAATGCTTTTTGTATATTGTTTTGAAGGAGGGGGAGGGGAGGAACGATGATTTAAACTTACCAGCATTACGCGATTCTATAGCACTCATACTGCAGAATCGCGAAATCTAGCGGGCGCAGAGTAGCACAGCAAGGAGGGAGAAGTAACTAAGAATATTAAAAGTTGTACATTTTTACTATATTTCCTGTAGACTATACTGTTTCAGTTTTCACTCTCAATATATTGACTGGATTTTGACATCGGGGAGCGGTTGCCAATTGGTGTTATTTTGCTCGTACCTTCCAGTCATCTTCCTTACCCAAGCTCGTTATGCTCCTTGAAACTGAGGAAGAGGAGGAGACTATAGCCAACACCCTCTAGAAACGTATAAGGCCTTAGCTCTCTTCCCGTGACGTCACACGATAGGGCGGATTGGTAAAAGTGCGGAGCGCTGTTCAAGAGAGGTTGTCGCATCGATTTACCGCGCGGGCACTTTTTTTTTTCTTGCAAGAACGAGCATGCATGTGCTGTAGAAGAAATTTCACTGGACGAAAACTATAGGAGCGAAACATTTATTTACACAATCCACTTTCGTTTGTGTTTGCGCTTCATCAGGAGCAATACACCTATTTCTTCTGGAGAGTTGCGGCTTTCCGTTTTTTTGACTTGTCAGCAGCGTCGAGAAGCTTGTCGTTTAGCTTTCCACAGAAGTTCTTCAGTAAAACGTTCGTGCTGCAGCGAAGGATGTCTTTCAGCACAGATTCAGTCGTGTGGCTGTTCTCGCAGGCGTCGAAGTCAGATGGCTCTTCGTTGGCCAGCAAATGCAGCGTCAGCTTCGTGATGACCTGGCGCTGTTCGGGCATTAGTAGCAGTTCTGGTTGCGCAGCGAGTTGCTCTACGACAACGTAGTTGTGAGCAACAGCATTAAGCGCAAACATCGATGGGTGCACTAGACCTCCTCAGTCTAACTGCTTCACGAGATCATAGTGTTCATGGGCGGCAGACACTGTGATTGTCTTATCCACAGTCAACGCACCCTTGCATTTTGTGCAATTCAACTTTTTGAGAGTCACGTACACGGCATATCCGGCAACGTAGACCAGGATCTGAAGGATGTCCAGTATCTTCGAAAGCGTCTGCTTACAACTACGTTGCAGCTGGGGTGCAATGCCTGTACCTGCTTCCGTACACATTCCCAATTCTGGTCAGTGAAAAGAGTCGGCAAGGTGCTCTGCAGGCGCAGCTTGTATTCGACTTCATAAATCTGCCTGATAGAAACATGATACTGCGCACCTGCCAGTTGTCTATAATTTCCAAACCGGTCCTTTAGGCAGTCTGTTTGTATCTTACCAAAAAGAACATAGGTCATTTTAAGCCCTTCGAAGTTGTAATTAGCAAGCTCCACAAGCGCATAGGTAGTGTGCTCGAGCGCAGCGTGAGTCTCCTTTGTCAGAGTATCTTTGTCAAGGCCTTTGTTTTTCCACTCATCCAGACATTTCAAAAGCAAGTGCAAAAAGTCAACTTTTGTATCGTTGTCCATGGAGAACACTGGTTGTTGGAACTGGTCTCTCAGCCTCTTTCCCTTCGACGGAGTTTTCACATTCACAATTTTCCACCACTTGAGTATGATGTCGATGAAAGTAGCAGTGGCCTCAAATGAGAACAGGTTGTGCTTCGCTCCAAGAGCACGCAACGCCACAGGCAAGGAATCATTGAAGATTTGCAAGGCAAACTTTACGTTCTGCCTTTCAATATTCGACGGGTAAAGGGCTTTTCTCGATAGCCCATAGCCATATTTCAACAGCTGGTCACATTCTTTGATGTCAAAGCCCCTGATTGTCGAAAATGACGCTGTTTGCTAGCGCTCTGACTGTGCCGCATTTGTTTGCATTTCAGGGAAGTAGAAGCAAACTTGATCATTCTTCTTGTTGATCCAGTTGTTTCGTATGCATTTTAGTATGTGTACCGGGTCTATAACGAAAAACAGAGGCATTGCAGGGTCTGATGGGTGTTGATACACAATTCTGTTAGAAGCGGGCGACTCGAAGTGGGACATTTCTTTTCTGTTCACAGAGTTGTTGTCACTCACGACACACACAACGCGGTACCCAATCTTTTCCAACCCGCAAATCACATCTTTCAGCATCTTGTGCAGGAACTCCGCGCCTAGTCAGTGCACTGGCACGATGTGCGCAACTTCTTTGAATTTGCACTTCAGGCTGCGCACCATGAAAACGAGCGCACAGTTTGCAGCTTCATTTGAGTTAAGCGCAGCTCCGGTAATATCGCCCCCTTTGTATTCAAAGTAAGGTTTGATGTGTATTTTGTCGACCATTACGGTGACGAAGCGCTGGTCATCTTTGGGGTCAGAAATTCTTCTCGCCATGTAACTGAAGAATGCTTCGCTCTGATGCTCTTGTTGAGGGCTCATGCCATAAGAGGAGCATACCGATCTGATCGTCATGGGATGCGGCAAAGTAACGCTTCCATGGCTGCGTATACGTATAAGCGTACGCATGGGGCGATATGGTGAAAAGAATGCAACAAAACACCATGAAATCTGCAGAGTAGCGTCTGCGCTGTTTTTTCGCTAGGAACAAGCTAACTTGCTCTCGCACAAATCTAATGGAGTCGGCGTCGTCTTCTGCGTGGGACGTGGACAACTGATCCAGCAGTAGGCCAATAGCCTCGCAAATTTCCTCGACTGAGTTGGAAATCAGGTCCCCGTCCCACTTCTCGATGCCTTTGAGGAGTTCTACTATACCCTTCTTACTGTCAGCAATTTCTGGAACGACCAGATTTGCACCTAACTTTTTTACCGCCGTTTTCATGACATGTAGCGTCACGCTCATGTCTCCTTTTACGCGGACAGAGTACTTCAGCCACGGGGCCTCATCGTCGACAATGTGGATAATAACAAGCCTTTCGTCCCTTTTTATTATGTTCCAAAACTTCATCTCCTTGCTCCGCAAGTGTCCGGTTAGTTCTCCTAAAGAATGGACTTTGTCCTCTTCATGTGCCCTGTTAACCATCTCCTCGGACTCCGCAATAGCTTTTTGCATAGCAGCATGCTCCATGCGCGCCCGCTTGGAGTCGGGATCTTCTCTTCTTGTGGCTTCCCTAGACAGGTAGGTCGGGCAGCTAGGGAACTTCGACGGTACAGCGTCAAGGCGAAGACGGACATGGGATAAGGGCACTGTGATGGTGCGGCCAGTACTTTCACCGGTATGCGATGCTTCTCGGATGATGTCCTCATGTCCGAAGTGAAGTTCGCATACCTAGAAAGGAATTTTGCGTTCAATGAACAAACCAATGGGTATTTGACATAAAGTGCGGATTGCGAGCCACATTTATACGAATGTATACATATGTTGAATTTCCATTTGCAAAGAAACAATTAATTCTCTACCAAAAAGAAAGCTTACCCTTGAATTCTCGGTGACGGAGAGGTCTTCCCACGGCACAGCGCGTATCCATGCGTCCCTCAGTGTTTGCTCCTTTGGGAACTTGAACACGTGCACTTTGGTGTCCACGGTGTAGTTTTCGCGGCATCGCGGCACACAGCACTTGCAGGGCATCTTTCCCGACGCTCTTTTCACATTTCTCAAGCTTGCGGAGACACGAAAAAACTCACAGCGACGCGCAAAACACAATAAATTCGACAGAACAGATATGCTCGTTGAAAAAGACACTCGGAAGCAGGCCGATTCTGCGGGGGACTGGTAGAGCTAACTGTTCAGCCGCACCTGCAACGGGGCGACATGCCTGGACAGGTCCGGACTTGTCGAGCCGCCTCGCGCAGCCGCCCCATTAGCTGACGTAGTAAGAGTGGAAAGGGGGCAGAACCGAGGCTTTCTCCCTTTCCAGTTGGTGTTGCTATAGCGCGCGGAGACGTCAGAACACCGAGCTCTGATTGGAACGATTAGGAGGTAGACGTAAAGCTAGCCGCCTTTGTGTCCACTGCACTCGTCGAACGCGTGAGAAAGCGGAACGCCGGAGTCAAGGCCCATACGCACATTCGCGTTTGAGCGCGGTGCGTTCCGTAGCGGCAAGCGGACGCGTTGCGAAGACTGCTTGCGCCAAACTTGTACGCACAGTTGCGTTGACACGGAATCAACCGCAGTCAAGAGCCAATAAGAACGCGCTATCGTCGCTAGTGGCTCGCCAGTAGTAAGCGAAATCCAAGGCAGCATGGCGGCGCACGGCGACAGCGTCGAAGCGTTCGATCTTGGGACAATCTCGCCGGCTTCCCCGACGTTTTGTCAAGCTTGAACCATCGCAGCCTTGGAAAATACAGTCCCCACCGCTCCCCAAAACGAGAAAGCAAGCACTGCGACCGGCGAACCGGATACGTCTCGCCGAGTCGGCCGGAGCGAACACGTCACCCCCCTCTCCTCTTTCGGCTTCTGATTGGTCGAACGCGCCCGAACGCACCGCAACGCTTCGGGGAGTTGAACGAGTCTCTACTCGCTTGCGTCGCGCTACCGAGCGTTGCGGGAAGGCGCGCGTCGGTCCGCAAGCGACCGCGCCTGGCCGCAAGGACTCCGCAACGCACTCAAACGCGTTCAAACGCGAATGTGCGTATGGCGCTTCAGGCGTTTGGCCCTCGCATTCGAACGCGTTCGACGAGTGCAGTGGAGAGAAAGGCGGCTAGCTTTAAGCCTACCCCTTAATCGTTCCGGCGTTCTGACGTCGCCGCGCGCTATGGCCTCCTCCTCCCCCTCAGGTTCTCGGCGCGTACCTCTTGCCTGCGGCGTACCTTAGTCAGTGTTGCCCGCCGCAGTTCGTTGTAAGATGGGAAGTGTTTCTTGCTACCTTTGACATTAATTTTTGTTTTCACATTGTAAGCATGTAGAGCGGTATACTTAGAGAATGTAGCTCGAGTGATCGATGAGCGCGGCGGTGAAAATGCCGGATGGGGCTTTGCGTTGTGGCAAATACATCGAGGTCGAGAGTGGTCACGCCGTTTCCACTTCTCGATCTTGAAGGTGCCTCGGCAGACAGCTATATCTTTCAAATAATCTGTGTTTGCTGCGTCAGCATACTGTCATAACAGAGTTTGCCGGTTCAGAGTCTTCACTCTCAAGAAAAAAGGGTGTATCGTTACACCCTTTGTCCCATATAATACACCCCAAAGCTTCAATTCGACGTACAGCGCCCTACAGTCGAACAGACGGCCCGAAATTTTTCGAGGGGCTTGATAGCCGTGTGGTGCAACTTATTAAAATAGCTAATGCACGTTTTACTGACAACAAAAGAAAAAAAATAGTCGGGGTTTTCTTGGCCCTACTGTAAAAACTCGGTGTTTTCTTTATGTGGTCTTTGATACGTACTTTAGCTATTTAAAACGTTATATCGCACCGTTTTCAAGCCCCTCGTAAAGTTTGGGGCCGTCTGTTCGACTATAGGGTGCTGTACGTCGAAACGAAGTTTTGAGGTGTATTATACAAAGGGTGTAATAGTACACCCTTTTACACCCCTTTTTTCTTGAGAGTGTTAAAAGCATCTTATGACGGGAGAACAGTGCATAAAAAAGAAACAACAGAGTTTGCACCTCAAAACGAGCAAGGAAAAGAGACTTCATGGGTACGGTCACGCATGAACTGCGAAAGCCTAAGGCAGTGCAGCGGCCCTCCATAGTCTGGTTCAGGAACGACTGCCGTCTGCCAAGATCCTTCGGGCTGCATATAATGCATATCCCAGCGCAATCTGGACTCCGCTGTGATGCCGTGATTGCAGGGCTAAGTCAGTTATGTGTCGCCCCTCCGCCAGCCCGATAATAGCTTGTTTGGGCTGGCAAGCATGAGCTTGAAAGCTGTTTACACCGATTTTTATCCACTACACTTAACACCTAAGGCGGTGTGTCGGCGTAAGTACAGCTGCGTGAGTGCGCTTCCCTAAACTTAGCATCCTTCGGGGAAACGATTGAAGGACATCCCCCTGTCCTACCGCACTGACGAACGTTGATTAACACAGAATGTCTAGTTCACGCGGACTCGTAGGCCACGTTGTGAGAGATCTAGACATGTAGCACAGTGACACGACAGCAATGACAGAGTCACGGGGACAACTGCTCGCCCTACACAACAAAGGAAGCAATGCAATGCACACCTAATCCGTTAGGCCATTATGAGTCACACTTTCCCCGCGGCCCAGCCGTTGTTGGCGCGTTCGTTACTATGGAGACAACCAACGCAACTCTCTTCGCTTTACTTCGGTGGCCATCGCGCGAACCACTGACAAGATGCAATCACGAAAGCTACAGAGACCACCAGAAATCGCGAAACGACCTGTTCCGGCCAGTTCCGTGTTTTCCCTTTAGGCGCTGTACGTTTTGCTGTAGTCGAGAATTGAAAAGGCCGTTAGCGAATGTAAGTCGCATAATTTACGCCTACAGGGATGGTCGACTCGGGGATGCACCTCACAAAAGGCGTTCAATAGAGTCTCCTCCTCTCCCGTGTTGCGTCATGTTACGAGGGAAGAGGAGAAGATCCAACTGCCTTTCCATTGGAGTTAGAGCTTCAAGAAACCTTGGCAGTCCAGAAGGGCATCTATCCGAACAGTTCCGCCCCAGTTGAGAACTACCGTCTCAGTAGCAGACGGCAAGGAAGTTCAGAGTTGCGCAAGGAACACTGTAAAGTGGTCGTTTTGGCCACAGCGTGCATCAGTTTGCAGAAAAATCTGACAGGCGGCTCAGTACCGCGCGCCCTGCGAGCGCCGCGCGTCGCAGCGTTCGAGCTTATATTGGTCGCGATAGTAATTACAGCTTATAGCAGCTAAAAAATAGACGTCCCGTTATCAAAGCGTAGACCCGGGCCCCGATGGCCTCAGCTAAGGAGGGCTGATACTTCGGATAATAAATAATTTTCTTTCTCGCCATGCGTAGAGGTTAATGATGCGGTGCATGCGAGTTGGTTCTTGATACAACTGGAATCAGCGGGACAATTAACGAAGACGAGGAATGTGTAGTCCGGTCTACACCGTATTCGTCTTTGTTATTTGTGCGCTGTTTCCAGGCGTAGAGGCTGCATGAATTTAGTAGCAAATCGACAACTTTTCAATCCAATTTACACGCATTAATCGCTAAACATATTGAAGCTGATTCTATCGAAGGTTCCTGTTGAGATACCTAAATGACTGTTGGCGCACCCGCTTTCGTTTTCTGAAGTCACCCGCGTAAAAGATAGGGATTACCACAACAAGGTAAAAAAACAGAGGCTCGGTGCCCTTAGCCTCGATTCGGAAAGCTGACGCCACTGACTGCGGTGAAGCGTTGGACACACCTGGATGTAGGCCGCGGATTGCGCAGCATCCCGGAAAAGTATGGCGTTCTTCTGCACAAGTTCCAGTTGTGTAGGGTTGATGAACTTGGTCCACGCGATCCGTGGTCCCTTGGTGTCAATGCTCTCGCGGAGCTTGGTCAGCTCCTGCTCGATACAAGACTTGTGCCTTTTTTTTTCTATACGCGTCGATGAACTATGCTTCTACTATTTGAATAGCTAACAAAGGAAATATGCCTGAGGGAACGATACACTAGTGCTTAGGTATCGTTGACTAAAATAGCCCTGTGCAACAGACAAGGTTCAATAGACCGTTCACAAAACTGCGAGCCACCTAGTGGCTGCTGCGCTAATTATCCGGTCCGCCATTGTTTGGGCACAGTACTCCGAGCATGTATAAACTGGGCTCAGGGGCTGTGACACAGCTCGGCGTGAATTCGGCTCAGCTCTTATCGAGAATTAGTACTGCGTCATCATTCACCGAAGACTCGTATCCAATCCCACACTTTTTGCCCCAAAAATCGCGAAATCGCTCAATGAGTTAAAATAAAAGTATATTCTGCCACAGGAGTGATTTTCCACGAGGTAAGGTGTCCGTGTGCTCATTGGCGTTTTTCATGCTCTCATGAAAAAAAAATGTAAAAAAAAACCTGAACCAACTAAAAAAACGTAGAAAAAAAGCCATGCCCTTTAGAGCGAATTTCCAAATATTTCTAGGGATAACATTTGACAAAGGTGATAGCAATCTCTTCGTGCTATGGTCAGCCATGGACACTACTGAAGATTTTAATCGTGTGTTTTCAAATCTGCTTTGACAGCTTCTTTAGTCCACTAGGCGCGGTGAATATCTGATTCACTCGAGAAAGCTGCCGAGCGCAACTGCCGTGACAGCTTTCTGCTCTAGCCGCAAGGTACAGTCGATTTTATGAAAGTCACCAATAGTACGGTGTACTAGAATACTTGGGTAGTGTTGGGACCGGAGCGGCTCGGCAACGGGAGCTCGTGAGGGCGCAGGGGTTGACAGTTCGTGGCGGCGCTGTAGACGAGTTATCCGTATTTTTTTTTTTGACTGGTGCACGTGTCGGTACCACAATATTATACACTCCGTTTCACCTTATGTTATACCGCAGCGAAGGCTAGAAGCGCGAGCTCATAGCGTTGGCAGCTGCCCTTGGTGCACGAGAGCTTGTGCCGCCGAGATGTGCCCTAGAGCAAGGAGCTCGCGCTTGTAGCCTTCCCTGCGGTACGACACAAGGTGAAACAGAGTATTAGCGGCGAGATGTTTTGGTGGCGCCCTCCTATGGTTCCCCCTTGTTACGTCATTACCTTGCAAACAACAAGTTCGATGGTGTTCGTAATTAGCACGGCGGAAGCTTGACATCATTGAGCTCTTAAAGCAACACTGCCAACACCGTCAAAGTTAAAGTTCTTTCATTCCTCTTATTTCCGTCGATGATAAATCCCCTTTCCTACGTCATAGTCAGCGTTCGTCCAATCGTGGAAGGCCGACCACAGCGACGCTTTCGGTCGTGCACGGGGCTAATAGTTCCGTGTGTTTTTCACTTCTAGCGGTGCGCGTGTTTGGACCACAATGTCATAGTTCCGTGTGTTCGATCGTAGTATGCTTTGAGTCTTGTTCTGATTTTGCGGATGGTGAACGCGTAAAGGTAGTGCCGAAATGCCGCCGGCGAAACAGCGACAGAACTCTTGCTCTGCACCTGGTTGCAAAACGGGCCTCATCCGAGTGAAAGGAGTGAAAACGGCGCCCCTTTTTGGCGTTCCAAAGGACGGAGCCAAAGATATCTTTGGGAGAAGAATCTGCAGCGATCGGACAAGCGTCTTGAAGAAGCAAGAGCTGTCTGCGAGCTGCACTTCGAGCCCCGCTTCAACCATCGAGACTACGTCCACATCATCGGCGGAAAGGAAGTGAGGATCCCTCGTGGACACCCAGTGCTTACGCCAGACGCGGTACTGACTCTGCTGCCAAGTGTACCCCAGGGGTGCTATGTTGCGCTTCTTGCACTCCCAGGAGACTAGGGAGAGGGAAGTGACGTCAACAACGCAGCAAATGCAGATTGGATGTTGATTTTGTTTTCTTCTGTCAACATCCAATCTGCGTTTGCTCTAGTCGTTGACGTCACTTCCCTCTTCCAAGTCTCCTGGGAGTGTAAAAAGCGCAACATAGCTCCCCAGGACGTCAGTGGTGACCCTGCCTCAAGATGACACGAAAGGAAGCGGAAGGCAAGTCCACCAAAGCCCAACGTTGCAGAGCGTTCGGGGCTCGCTCGGAAAACTGATTCGTTGTCACCACTGGTGAACAGCGAAGCTCCTGCCGTGATTCCACAAGGCATCGATCGCGACGCACTAGGCTCCCTGAATATGCAAACTCTCTACTGGGCTGTTCACAAGTTCAGCAACTTCGACGGTGTTGCTTATTTGGAGACTGCTCTTGAGCCGAAGTCTAACAAATCAGCATCGAAGGCGTGGTGTTCATTTGTTTTGACAACTTACCTTTTGTGATATTGCCAAGTATACCTCCAGGGCCATGTATGCGCTGCACATTGCAACCATGCATTTCAATGCCGTGCTGTGAATTATTACAACAAATTTTACCTTGCCTTATTTGCGTGTGCTGTCGTTTCCTGCTCTAAATGATGTGAAATAGTTGCTTGTTTTTTTCTTTGAACTTTATAAACCATTACTTTTTCAGCCCACGTTGTCTCAGTTTTTGGACGTAAGTTCAATGTTAAAACGCGTGATAAAATTGTCACGGCATATAAGCCACTTCTTACAAGTGAACGTCGGGTGGTACTCAGATGGTCGTGGCAGCCATAAAGAAATACAAGATTCTCACCCCTTTGCGACCGTCGCTTGGGTGGTTCGTCGCACAAATGAGCACAAGAATGAGTGACAAGTGAAGCGAGCTGATTAAAGGGGCCATGAAACAAATTTTGGGTTGGAATGAATGATTTTAAATTGGGACTTTACTAATCGCATATCGTCTATTTGGCAAAAAAAAAAAAAAGAGGCTAGAAAGTCCAAAGCCAGCTTTTCGGTACGAACATTTGAAGATATAGCGGATTATTTTGTACCTTCTTGCCTTCGAAAGCTCTCCGCCTTTTCACGATGATACATCCGCGGTTCCAAAAGCGCGTCACGGGCGCCAAACTGACGTCAGCAGAGCCCAGCTTACGCATTGGACACGAGAACTGCGTCACTCGGACGTATGCGCTCGTCAGCAATCAATCCGTCGACAAATATTTGGATTCGCGTTCGTGGCCAAAGAGTGCCCTGACGGAACTTATTGTCACTGGGGAGTGACAAGTTCTATGGTGTGCACAAAAAGCACGGTGGAAGCTAGGAGTCATCGCACCGATGCCGAAGGAATGTCACGACCACGTGATTTCACAATTCGCATTTGAGTTGAGGATTAAAGCTAAGAAGTAAGAAGTGGGAAAATCGTTTCATGACCCTTTTAAGGTCAAGAAAAAAAAAAAAGACGGGCAGAACAGAAGACAGAGAAGTTAACCTGGGATATTAAAAACATACTAAATCAATCTCGGACTTTAGTATGTGCCGTTTCGTTCCATTATAAAATAAGATAGAAAAAAAAAATGCTTCCGGGTTTTAGATATACTTTTCAAATATCTAATGATCGGCCTTTGCGACCAAGGAAATGGGCATTTCAGTTAAAATGCTCACCGTCCGACAAACCGAAAGTCGCAGCTAATTCTACGCTGAAACAACTTGCAATCCGCTTCTTTAAAGTCGCAATTGTATTTATGTAAAGGAAGGGTAATGGAGTTTGTACCGTCCAATACATTGAAGCATCATGTTGCTAACGGTCGTGCCGCAGCGTAATTGATGCCGGGGTACGACCGCTTGCAGGTGGTAGCTGTATCAGAAATCTTATGTGCCCTTCACCAAAGCGGCACCAAAGATTCATATTTTCGCGCGTGCAGCCGCGCATGCGCACACCTTCTGGATAACGCGCCGGTGTCGACACCCTGTCGCGATCAATACCACGCGCTTCAGGCGAGCCCCTCCGGTCCCAACACTACCAAAGTATTCTAGTATACTGTACCAATAGCACGTGCAAGACGCGTCCGGCATCTTTCATTATTTTTATGATTCGTCACCAGTATCTAGGAAGCTGATAATTTGCTGTTTATTGGTGCAAGGGCTACCATAGGACCTTATAGCGCCAGTATTTGGTAAAGTAAGGTGCTAAAATGTCAAAATTAGTCCTGGCTATTATTGTAGCTGTTATATGTATGAAGAGGGGCGCTTTAATGTGGTTAACTCTTCGCGTCTCTTACAAGTAGCAGCAGCCAAATTGCTGAAATAGGAAAGCACGCGGGACAAGTAAGCTGAGGAATGTCGCCATGGAATTGGCTCTTGAAACACTACGAGGGTGATGGGTCCCTGTTTCTTTCAATGCTGCACGGACGTGAATTCTGTGGAATCATTGACATTCTATGCCGTGACTGCGGTTGCTGGCCCGAGTTCCAACGATGTGAGGTCGTAAAACGTCACCGGGATCGGCTGACACATAAAATCCTGAAGGCCTTAGATATAGCAAAATTAGGCGCTGCGTGTTTCAGCAGTTATTTGACTGCCCTGTCAAACAAAGAGAGGAATTCTCTTGTTTCTTGACTTACTTGCTTTGTGCGCATGTACTGTAGGAGCTCTTTATTGGTGTTTTTAAAGGTCACGCGTTTTATAGGCAGATCTTCTTCTCCCTATTTTTTTTTTTTTTTTATTTGTGACTGCTCGAGCACATATTACGCCGTTAAATGGAAGCTGAAGAGGTCCTTGAATTCGAAGAAACACTCAAATTTGCAATGTAGACACCTTATTAGTAGGAGAGTCCTAACGGCCGATTAAAATTTCTACGTAGACTCACCCATTGCGGCGCGCCGAGGGTAAGAAAGCGAACGAGCGGAGAAGGGAAAGGAGCAAGAGTGACGTCATCAGCGGGGTACCCTTGCTCTCCACTAAGCTTGCTTGGGGATGCCGTGAATGGCGTCACGACGCTCCGGACAAATAACAGACGGCAGAAAGGATCGCAGTATGCTTGGCGGCAATCACAGCAAAATAAGTGCAATTTATGTTTACTTCTGCCCAAGATAAAAGCAATAACTGAATTCAAGAGAAAAAAGGCGTAAAAGTCCGTTTCTAACCCAGATTTTTTTTTTAAGTGTGCTTCAGCTTTCCTCGAATATTAATACAATTTTGTTGTGAGTCAGTGCTGTCTCTGAATCTCTCGTGCTTTACACTGTTTTAATTCTCAAGTATGTCGTCCCAATTCGCCCATGCTCCAACTTTAGTACCGTTCAGGACACATGTAGCCTCTACAAATTCCGTAAGCAATGCTGGAACAGCTAGGTGGTGCAGGCTACCGTCAAACAGAAATTCTCTACCGAAAGCTTGTTTCTCATTTGTCGCTTTTCAAGTCGCTTCATGAGCCACTAAGAGGTTTTCGTTAACAACTTTTACCGTTGTTCCACATAACTTTTTGTCTAAGAAATTTCCGTGTCCAATAAACACATGTGAATCATGCAAGATATATAAGAACATGTAAGAACCTTAAAATAATTATATAAGATCTATAGAGAAAACATAACATATAAGTTTCTTATATGTTTGCTTTATGTTCTTGTAATACATAAGAACATAAAAGTGATATAGTTCTGATATAGTTCTTATATGGTTCTTATGTGGTTCGTATATGTTCTGATATATCTTGTGTAATTCATATGTGTTTATTGAACACAAGAAATTTCTCATACAAATGACTTTTTCACTAGGGGAGGGCACGAATGCTCTCGCAAACAAAGAATTCCCGTCTGGGCTTATCAGAACTCACGATATCCTCTAGCGGCTGAAGAGAGATGTTGACAAGTTTAGCGTAGGAAGTGCCGTTTCCACATCGCCTGCAAACAGAGGTGGATACGGAGGTTATGTAAAGTTCATGGAGACCGAGCCGTCCTTGAACTGTGCCTGTTTTGTTTATTTCTGCTGATGTGAAGCAAAAATTCGACAGATACACTTAAAGGACAGAAGCAAAGAAAAGAAACGCATTAAAAAATAAAAGAAAACAGCCTAGATGAAAAAGAATGTCTTAAAAGAAATTAACAACGAAAAAAAGTTTTAGAGGTATATTTACGGTGCGAAACGAATTTGTAGTTGGTGCCCGCAAGAACCGCCACTGGTCACGTGGTAGACCTGTGCGCCGCCGCGCTGGCCACCGCCTCAGCAAAGTCACGCCGCCGCCGCCATCAATTCCTGACCGGCGCACAGGTATATCACGTGGTGCTTTGGGCCCGAAAAGTTACGTAGTAATCTTCGTTTTAGAGCGCAGCTTAGGCGGCCATTTCCGGCTTGAGCGGCGTCGGCGTCAGCGTCGGCGTCGGCGTCGGCGTAACCGCGCGTTGCACGCAACGGCGTAACCGCACGTTGCATTATGGGTAGTTTCCCATATTGACGTCACAAGGGTTACCCTCGTTAGGGCTACGAGGGTTACGAGGGTTACCCTCACGAGGATAACCCTCACGTGAGTAACCCTCACTCACGTGAGGGTTACCACACGAGGGTCAAGCGTTACCCTCTTGAGGGTTGCGAGGGTTAGTTACCCTCAAAAGGTTTACCCTCACGGGGGTCACGAGGGCTATGATAGTAACCCTCACGTAACTCTCCTGAGGTCACGTGACCTCAGGGAGTCGCCTATCACTCAGTACCCATCCATCCTCCTCCTCAAGAGCTGCGCTCTAATCCGGCGTTAGGGGAAGTTGTAAACGGCTTTCATTTTTTTTGTTGCGCTTCAAACGAAGATGAAAAAAAAAAAGAATACAGCTGCACATGGTGGTGAAAAACCCCGAGACTGTGGGTAAACGACACAACACTAAAAAAGCAGTCTCGGTTTTTTTTACCAGCATGTGCAATGTACACCAGCTCGTTTGCGCCCTTACATTTTGTTAATTAATACTGGAGGATAAATTAATAAAGCTTGAACTTGGGTTTGGGCTAGTTGGTTGTACATTGATAGACGTGCTGCGCTGCGAAGTTCTACAGAACAAACACGAGACCAAAAATTGAAAGGAAAAGGATGAGTTACACAGGAGGATAATTAAGACGGCTCACATCCCGACACACAGTGCATTCTTACAAGCAGCGCGCACCGCTGTCCTCCGGAGAGGCCGGCCGGTCTGCGCGACATGGCTGAAAGCAGAGCGTAGAACACGTGATAGAGTAGTGCATCGAGAGAGGGAGCGGCAATTTCCGGCTCCCCCCCCCTGCCCCCCCCCCCTGCCCCCAACCCCTCTCCGGCCACGCCTGACACGTGACCCGAGAGGGGGAAGGGAGCGGCGGTCGCTCGCGCGCCACCCTCTCTCTTTTCTTGGCGCGTGCCGCAGCGCCTCGAGAGGGCTTCTTTCTGAGTTGACGTTCCTTGGAACTATGACGCGTCATCGCCATTGGAACTTTAGGTGCCGTTCCGCTCGGCCAATGGGAAAATGGGAATTTAGGTGCCGTTTTTCGCGGTTACATACGCCGCCGGCTTCGCTCCAAGGGACGGTTAATGCTTTCGCATTAAGTAACTTTTAGACACCACATCAAGCTTCCGAAAGAGCACAAGCGCCACGTGATAAATTGCGGCCACTTCTCCGCGATCGCCCGAGGGAGCCAACTACATATTCGTTTGGCGCGTAAATATAGCTCTAAAAATGTTTCTTGTTCGTTGTATATTCGTTTTACGACTTCCTTTTTCCATCAAGGCTGTTTAAATTTTTTTCCCCTTTGCATGTGTTCTTTAAGGTGTATCCACACGACGGACCAAATCGCTGTTTTGGTCCGCGGGCCGCGCATCACGTGATCTTACGTCACCGGTTTTCGAGGTCCGCCGGCGGTCCGCGGCCCGCGCTTCTGAGAAATGCCAAGCGACTTTTCTCGCCCGGACCTTGGTGGCGGACCGCGGCGTTTATAGTATAATTGAAGTGCTAAGTCTGGCAACAAGCTGACTTTTGTTTAGATTGGAATCCAAATCCAAAGTCTCGTTCTTTTGGCGCCAACTGTTGAAGACGAAGAAGACGAACCTTTTGTTGTGCGACGATGGCGGCATGGTGCGACGATGCAACTTTTTATTTCATCGCGCTCGTGGAGCAATTCCCCGCTCTGTGGGACAATAGATGCATGCCCTTTTCGGTTCACTTAAGTCCTCCTCGTCCTCAATAGTCAACGCCAGGGCCACCGCGGCCAAACGTCTCTTTCATTCAACCTCCATCTTGGCTCCTTACAAATAGCCTCAAAGCAGCTCGCTGCATACGTTTGGCGGAGCTGTGAGGTCGAGGGTTAGACGGGCCCGTTCACTCTGTCGTCTGCTCTTTTGGTCCGCCGTGTGGATGCTCATTGCAGCCGGGCGGCCCGCGGGCCGCGCATCACGTGATCAATCGGTCCGCGGCCCGGTCCGTCGTGTGGATACACCTTTAAGGTTGCACACGAGTGGGAATGAGAAAGCATATTGTCCCTTTGGTGAAATGTTTATGAAAATCCGGAGAGCAAGTGACGCGCGGGAGACAGCGCGCTCATTTTATGCACTCATGACATGGCGCCACATCTTCCCCACCGGCTGCGCCGTCACGTGCCTAATGACGCACCCACTAGGCCACGCCTTTAGTCAGCCAGATGGCTGCGACGTCACGTGCCCAATGACGCACGCACGAGGCCACACCTTTCGACGGGGGAGCGTGCTCGTCTCGCACACCTGGGGCCCGGGTTCGACTCCTTCCCAGACCGAAATCTACCCAATTTTCTTTTTAAGGCCACGAATTTCCTTTGTTCACAGAAACTCCCTGAGCAATTTGACTTCGATCCGAGGATTTCCGACGGGTAACTCTGCGCCGTCGGTTATTTTTGGTACCATCGTTCGGTCACGCCGCCGCCGACGCCGGATATTCGCGTAATGGAGCACATCAGAGTGTCGAACCGATATTTTTATCGGTTCGGTTCGGGTTCGGGTTCACGGCTTTCGGTTCAGTTCCGGTTCAGTTCCGGGGCGCAAAAATAACGGTTCAAACCGGTTCGAACCGGTTCGAACCGGTTTGAACCGCTAAATTGAGAATATATTTTCCGCGTTGTTCTGTCAATAGGCACTATTTAGGCCATGAAACTAACTGCTGTAAACAATCTGATTTTTGCGAGGACCTATTTTTGAGAATTTCGCGAATCGCCTACAATTCGCGAAAAATGGGTCCCGCGAACAATTTTGGTAAAATGTAAACATATTGAAATTTATAGTGAGATTCCACCGCGTCGAGAAAATTACAACCCACGAATTATTCCAAAACTTCAGCTTTGACCTAAGTCGCGAAATATTGAGCCAACGAAAAATAAGTCGTTTACAGTATATAGTTTTCTTTTTTTTATCGTTTGTTCAATCCAGTTTTATTTTCAGGTACAAAAATTATAAAATTCTGTTATTTATACCTACACAACAAGAAAGGAAAATCTCCATTAACATAACAAACGTCGTGTTTATACGACTCAACCTCCCTTCGTTTACCAGAGTCACATACATTGAACCTAAATCGAAATGTTTTCGCGAAGTAGGTTGCCTAAAATACCCGTGACAGGTACAACTTTGTATCGCAGTATTAGATGTTGAATCGTGGTTTTGCCCTTGAACTAAGAAATTAATTGCAGTGAATAAAATCATGAAATGGGCACCTCGTCGCCATATATACCATAAAATGTGTTTTACGGAATACGTTTCACAATATATATATATGACGACGAGACGACTGATCTTAAGGCAATATAATTTTAAAAATGTCACGAAAGTCACGGGACAAGTCCTTCCACTCTATATTTTATAAAAACACTAAGCGACAATCGCAATGCTTGTTTTTTCTAACTAGCATTGTTTGCTCTCAGCACCATGATGCGGGTGACGAATCATGCGAAAAGGAGTGGCTTAAATTGTTCACTCTAACCTATGAGCACCTTCGTACTGAGATCGAATCTGACCTAAAACAGTGCCTACCCATGCGAACATTTTCTTTATTGGATAAACTGGCATAGCCTGGTTCTGAGGTTTGCTCTTGACAAAATGCCGGTCAATTTAATTTGCAAATAAGCATCACCCTCTCTAATTGATGATTTTTGTCAAATAGAACAAAGTGGGATTTCATGCTCTACTCAATTCGGAAGCTACTTAATTGGACACTTTCTGAGAGTTTAAGTGTGCAATCGTCATAGTTCCATCATTCGTTCCAGTAAAAAAAGGCGATAATAAAAACACATAAAAAACGAAATAATAAACTTCTATATATTTGAGAAGTTATATATGCGTGAGGAACACATATAGTTATTTAAATTAGCTTCAAAATAAAAAAAAACAACATTATTTAAAGCTTTTCCAAATCACCTCTAACGTGTCTATAGAGGATAAAAGCGCCGAAAAAGATTTGCAGAACATCTTTCAGATAATTTAAAAGTGCATTTACTTATATATCTTTGAGGTGAGGATCTTCTATTTATGCTGCCAAATCTTCACACAGGAATTAACTATATTTGTATTATCATCGATAAATTTGACTTTATGAAGTTCACATAACCGCCTGAGACCGACACGGAAGGACGATACTCGAAAATACGCCAGCTATTGAGTCTTCGGCACCGTGCTTTTGTTAGCTGTTTTGCAGTGTAAAATACTGGGTTGCAGGGTATGCCAAAAAACACTGTGGTCACATGATATATCGCAAGGCAAATACACGAAATGTGCAGAAATAAGGAGATGACACGCAATTTTTTCTAAATAATCCCTTACACAACGCTTTACTGCAAAAAAAGATGCAAAGAAATGCAGAAAATGATATTCCTAATTAAACATAGATTCCTCGCAGGGCAAATGAAGATTTTTAGAATCCTAATATAAGTCACTTTTGGGCATCAGCTTGCCTCAGCTCGAAACGTCGCGAGATACTACTAATGTTATCTTAGGTTTTACGTGCACTTGTTTTGGGACCTTACTTCACGACTCTGTTCTTTATCAGTCATGTGCTGCAACATTTCATTAGGCTGCCGTATATCATCGCGAGACTGATATAAATACTACACAACTTTACACCTTGGACGTCTACTGCTAGTGTTGCGAACGTCGCACTTCACCAGAAAGCTGAAGTATTTAACATGGTTTGCACGTGACGTAATCGCACTAGATACTGGTTGTCATTGCGAGTTGTTCTTGCTGAGAAAATCAAATCCGGTTTGGCAAAATGCACGCTGCAAAAGTTTCGCGCTCAGTGCAAGCTATGTATTTGAGAGGCACACATTTTTCTTGTTGGTACATCGTCGTTAGGCACGGCGCGAGTATCTGGCACGACGAAAACGTGCTTTCTGGCAAGAGTGTTTTTACAAATAAAAGTTGTACCAACTACCCATCTGTCACTATCGTTTCCAGGCCACGCTTTCTAGTCTGCGCCGAAAGTGCGCGGTAGAGGAATCTTTACAACACAGTATGCTTTAAAACTACCCCCCTCCCCACTCCCTTTTTTTTAGTTGCTCCTCAAGATACTTTTTATTCCTCAGGGGTTGCCTGCTCCGTATTGAGTGGTGTTCACTCGACAATTATATCTGTGTCACTCGTTAACAGTAATACTTCCTTGCTTTTACTTTGCACCAAACTGTGAAGGTTAAACAAAATACAGGGCGGTCGAAACTTGGAGAACTTGAGAACGACACTCCTGTGAGACTTAGAGCGGCTGCCAACGTTTGGCTATAACCGTGAGACCACTAGGATCTTTCTTTTCAGCTATCTCTCACGTACAAACTAATAGTTCCATGTAACGTCGGACTAATACGTCACATTTAGACCCTTTAACACTTCTATTCTCGGTACAACTTTCTGAGGCAGTTCAGCAATTACGAAAACATGTTTGGGAGCCTCAATGGTGTGCATACATGTAAAATGGGCCGTGCAGCATATTTTTTACCTTCAGTTCAATAAATACCGCCAAGTTGTAATCCCTGACGCTGATAACTTGCAAAAGCATCCATTAGTTTGTTCCTCCGAGAAATGAGAGACAGTCGAAAGAAAGAAATGAAACAGCTTTCCCCTCCTCAACTCGCAATTAGAACTATCAGCCACGTGATCTGATCCTAATATATTCACCGTCAGTGTTTATCATAGTCATAAGCAGGGTTGGCAAAGCGAAGCATGGGCTAATCTTCAGATATAGTTTTAGTTGGGCTATAATGGGGCCCGAGCCCCACTAAAGCGACAAACAGAAACAAACGACAGCGGCTAGCCTTAAACCAGAGTATTTCGCGATTTGACAGGCTTTGTAGAATAAAGAAGGCTATGCTCAAACACGAGTATCATGCACACGATGGTACCATTTGCAGCCTTGTAAACGCTCCTGCTAACTTCGCGAGCACCGAAAAACTTAAAGCCGTATAAAGGTACCATCGCTAACATGCTGCATGTGTCTGAGGCTTGTCGCTTTCGTTTGCTTCTGCTTCTAGCTCTAGTGGGACTCGGGCCCATCATAATCTTTGAGTTGAACACGAGCCGTTACCCGAATGTTTGGCGATACTGGTTGTCATGAACCAGAGCATTTGACTCGGGATCATGACAATCGGGTACATCATGGTGTCACGGGACTCTCAGTGCGAAGTTGTGATGTCATGTGACGTCACGGTATCAACAACGTTAATAGATCTAGCGACGTACTCAATTTGAATCGACTTTACGCGGTGAGTCACGTGACGTCACGGGGTCACGTGATGTGACATTACTTGACAGCATGTCTTGAGATTATGACGTCACGTGACGATGTGATACATGGCTATTCATAGTGCCAATAAGAAAGCGCCGCAAAAAACCAGGATTTATTATACATTGGAATTCTGTATATGACGATTTGATCAATACTTAGAGGAATTCACGTGCCAATTTTTTATTCTCAAATAATAAATTTGTAATACTAACAAAAAAAAATTACCGTGAACCGTTTTGAACCGGTTACCGTTATATTTTTTCCGGTTCCGTTCCGGTTCAGTTCCAAGATGGCGGCGAAGATTTCGGTTCGGTTCAGTTCCGGTTCGGCTAAAAATAACGGTTCTGTTCCGGTTTTCGGTTCGGTTCGGTTCCGGTTCGACACCCTGGAGCACATATTGCTTTCACATTTAAACTCGCAGCTAAGATGATGCTGAATGGCGTCCAGTTGACAGATTGTTATGCACTGAAGCTGGAATTAAATTCACAACTTTGGTTTTATTTGCAACGTTTCGACTCTGTGTAATGCAAATCAATAGATATATTCATACATAAATTTCAGAGGTTCAAGCTTCACGGCTTGAGAAAGCACTGCGTTGTGTTTTTCTGTTCAATTCGGGAAGCCTCAAACGAGGTCCCCGATGTTTGAAGGGGCCCTGCAAGGACTTTTTTTACTGGTTTTTAATTTGCACCGAACCTGAGCGCACTGAACGAAGTAGCTCAATGAAACATTTCTTTTCTCGAATTTCGCTTTATTTTAAAAGTTATAGGCAAATTGCAGTTACAAAACCAAGCAATGAATAACCTAATTCATGACGTCCTTGGTCGCTTGAGTGGCCGTGAACTAGGGGAGGGGTAGTGAGCTCAGCGGGCGCTCACGGCTGCCGCACTCCGTGTAGACGGCTCGAGAGGGCGCCACTAAAGCATGTGCAGGATAGGCTGTATGAAGCGGGCAGCCAGGGCGGCTCGCATTATTTGCTGCGCGATTAAGCACTAATTCGGCATGACACTTCATTTGCCACAAACGACACCAACCACGGGGTAAAGATCAGTTCAGAACGGCAGCCACTTCGCGCTGCCATACCGCTAAACCAGCTCGCCGAAGCAGCCGAAGGCCTTCGGAACGCTCGGAACCGGTCGGATCTTCGACCGCAGCGCCGCTGCGTACATCCGAGGTCTTTTTACGCTCGCCGCTCGTCGGTGCCTGATTCCACTACCTCTTTCTAGTATGCGCCGCCTTTTCCACCACTTGGTGGTGGGTATGTCGACGGGTCATTTCTTGTTTCGGTACTTTATAAACTGCATTTGTTTCTTTTCCGATCTCAAATACTGAAGAAAAACTACTTTCATAAATAATCGAAACAGTTCACGCCAGTTATACTTTGTATTTCGACTGAAAAAAAAAAAAGAAGCTTTTAGCGGCTCTGACCAGTACAAAGGCCAAGACCAAAAACGCCACATATCGCGCTTTCGGCACCACGGGTCGCCCCCGTATACGTGGAGGAGGTTTCCGCGTCGTCCGGTTAAACTGTGACGCACTGATATTAAGCTACTCTCTCTGTGCCCGCTGGTTTGCCTGAACCGCAAGAGACGTGGAAACCGCAAAAAAGGTAATCACTTAAATAATATTGCAGGGCCTCTTTAAGGTTATGCGCACAGGACATGAACTTGGCCAGAGGAAAATATATTTCTTCAGGGAGCGATCAAGATGCGGAAGTAAGACAGCCCTACCGAAAAATCCGGTATAACTTTCCCTATCTGGAATATGGAACCGGAAATTTGTTACTGGAAACCCGAAATCCAGATTGCAGACAAAGGAATAATTTCTGAAAACTTAAATTCCTGATAGAGTCCAGATAGAATCCAGATAGATTTCCGGTTCCATAATCCGGATAGCGAAAAGTTATACCGGATTTTTCGGTAGGGAGTGCTTGCCAGCCGACTCCGTCTAAAGCACGAGTAGAAATTGAGGTACCATAGGCGGTTTATTGGGTAGTAACGCGTTACAAGTAATCTTACGTGCGCACTACGGACGCAGCGCGCCGATCTGTCATAACATACTCAAATCTAAGTGCCAGAAGCGGAACGATGTCGTTCAAACAACAGGCATTCGTAGTCCGAACGAACTCGTTCTGCCTGTTGCGCTTATGTTTGCGGGTGTTATTAAATATCGGCGCGTTGCGTCCGTACTGTGGACATAGCATAACATGTAAAGCGTAACCTTGAGACATTGTTGGAATAAAAAGTACCGCGGAACATATAATGCATATGCAAACGTGGAGGTCGCTACGCCGTTCCTTTGAGGTTGTAACACAAAGATACATTTTGGAGGAACAGGCAGCAGCTATGACAAGCGCGAGAGCAGTTTCAAAAGGAGACGATTGGTGAGGATGGGAGCGAATACTAAAACTCTCCTGGCTCGACTATAGAACTGAAGAGGAATCACTGAGAGCTCGAAGTTAATCACCTGGAACTGCGAGAGTTACATTCGCTCCACAATCGCTGTCCAGTTAAAACGATTCCCCGAACAACGCAGGCCACAAATTGAGCTGATATACCACAAAAACGCTCGACATACTGCTAAAGTTCCTTCCCTTTTGTGTTTTGTTTAGTTTTGTTCGTGAAGTACTTGCTTATTTTGCTATGCCTTTTTTATTGTATGTATATAGGTCTGTTTTGTTAGCGGGGAGGTGTAGCACATGAAAGTATGGAAACTACGCGTAGAGATCTGATTATAATGAATACACGCCATACCTGTTTATACTTACTACACGCGTCATATCTACCGCTGTCATTGTACGCGGTTGTCGTGCATTTCGTCTAATACTATAATATTCCAAAACGCGTAGACGAATCACGCTAACCAAACCTTAACAGCTCCCCACTGTTTCTATTATCTAAAAATCCGGTTTACACTTGCAGTGCCTTTATCTTTTTGATGTGAAATGAAATCGTATAAGCCCATATACAGTATTATTTTACTAAGTAACCTCTAAAACACTGTTTGATTGGTATTTGACACTTACCCAAATATGTGGCTGGGAACAAATTTGTTGAAATATTTTGTCTTCGGGATACTAAAAAAATATAAGTAAGCCTGTAAATAAAAACAATTCAAATCATTATCGTGCGCTGCAGCGTCAATAGACAGTCGTCTCTGAGGCGCCTAAATTTGGCGAAGTGGCGGTTGCTCTATAGCGGCTGTCGGTTCAGTTACAGGTCAGATTACGAAACACAAGTATTCAACCTCTGCAGTGGGATGAGATGTTGAACCGCTCATTCGGCTGACTGATATTAAAGCGTCTTTACGCAATCTATAAGTTTCAAGGAGTAATCGAAGCGTCACCACAGGACGTCGCCCGAGTCACATTTCATGTTGTCGAAGATAAAATATGAAACATTTCAGGTGCTCCGTGATAATTTTTGATGGTCCTGATAAAAAATGGTGCGCGTGCCTCGGTTACAATGAAAACCTATTGCTTAACGCTTTACATATATCACAACAAGTAATCTTATAATTTTAGTCAACGGTGCCTAAAACGCGTCTTCGACTAGAGTGTTTTCTGGGTCCTGAAATATGGTCCCTTGATCTCCACCTGATGACCTCACAGAAGTGCCATGCTTTTTTGCCTGCCGCAATCCTGGCACATCAGCGGGGTCAGATGGAACAGATGCATGTTTTGCTGCAGGTCTCTTTCCAGCCTGACAGTCCGTCGAGGCATCAACAGTCAGAGATCGGGACGCCACGACGGCAATGACAATTGCGTTCGCGGTTGTTCTTTTTGCCGGGACTTGTACGAAGAGCCGCCAGGATCGCGACATCCGACAGCCTAAGAGCCCGATTTCTGTGAAGTCATTCGTTGTCACTCCGGGATTATCTTTAATGCATGGACGGTATAGGACGCTAAACACACCTAGTCGAGGACGCGTTCCACTCACTGTAGTTAAAGGGCGAACACGAAGAACGCGACACCGATGAAATCAACGTGGTTCTCAGTTGACCAAAGCGCGTCCCTCCATGCTTGGGGAGAGAGGCGCGAACAGGCGAGAGGAAGTTATTATATGTACGAAGAAGCTTCGCCAACGCAGACGGCCTTCTCTTCTGTGGAAAGCGAACAATAGAGTGACGTCGCCACGTGACGTGACGATATCAAGTGACGTTACCATGTCACGTCATGTTCTGAGGTCCCATCACACCAGGACGTTATGATACACCATGGGTCACTGTGAAGTCACGTAGCGTCACGATATCACGTGACGTCAGGGTTACGTTACTTCACATGGGTTCATATTATCACGTGACCTAAGAACGGTACGTGATGTGCGCCCTGCTCATTTGCAACACATTCTATGCGTCTTCTAGTTCATCAGGCATGATTATGCTGTAGATTTTCCGATGTTTATGTCTAAGGGAGATGGGCGGATACTTCTGTGTGTTTCTTTACAAAAACAAATCGGTGTATTTCGGAGAATAGTTTTGTAGGGACGCAGCCAACAGTGATTATCGGGAAAAACTAAGAAAACAATAGGGGCTCAAATTTAATTTACAATTTTTATAATGCTTATTACGCTTCGCCTTTACCATAAATGCGCAACTACTTGCAAACAAGTTTGAACATGGGCACAAGCCCGAGTACTCTTCAAGATAATTATCGCAGCTTTGTTTTATTTGTATCCTGTACCATGGTACAAAAATTTAATTGTTGTCAAGCAAAACGTTTCTACAGAAAGGAAGGCAAGTGGCTTTTGCTCGTGTCTCCAGATTCCAGTGTAGTTTTAAACACAGTCGCCCCGCCCCCTTTAATGTTCTTAAATAAATACAAAACTCCCCGAAGGAAAAATCCATCAATGTAACCCTGTTTGGCAGTCAATGTTTTCTAGTGGACCGCTGACTGTGCCTGACTGTACGTCAAGCATGTCTGATTGGCCAACAAGTTACTCTGACCGACAGTCAAACTCCAGTCAGACACCGCATGTCGGCTTTCTGATGGTTTCCTGGTGGCAGTCCGCCGCCGCGAAATGCCATCAGGTTGTCTTGGTGGTGATTCTGACTGTACATCGATTGTCTCTGACTGTACGTCAGAAAGCTTTGACGTGCAGACAGACGTATACGGTCAAAGGACGTAAAGTTCGTTCGGATACCACTATTTCGTCAAATCTAGGAATACGAAAAGTAATCTATGCACGAGAAAACGATTTTGGGACGTGAGCCCATAAAACCGCTGACGTTAGAGATATGACACGCAACCGACCGACAACCTTGATCAGAAGCCCGCCGAAGCGCCGAACACGACACTTCGCACTTCGCTTCGCCCCTTCGCCGAGCTTTCATGAACGATCGCTCTCGACTCGTTTTGTTTGCCGGCTCGCTCCAACCTGTCGATCCTGCCCGGGCTCTACAATGTCTTATGTTTTAGTAGAATTTCTACTCGACAAGACCCAGCCTGTTGTGAGTTCCGACGATGTAAGGGACTTTAGCGGTGTAGTTGAAGACGACAGGGTGTACCAGGTCTACTGGGCCGGTGATGCGCGAACAAAAGGATCATTCTACGACGCGAAAGTACTCTACATGGCAGGTGAGTAGAACTGAAGTACGGCGAGTGTTGTACAAGTGCTTTGCATAACATGCTGACGGCTTAACTGCATTTGCAGCCAAAGCATTTCGTATAAAACGAATAGTCAAATCGTGTTTCTCTAACCGTGGCGTAGCATAACGGTTAAGGTGTCCGGTTTGTACGCATGTGGTCGCGGGTTCGATGCGCAGTTATGCTGCTTTTTTTTTTTCCCTCGAACATTTTGTTTTATTGAGGCATTTGGCGATATTTATGAGTGCGTATAGCTTTACTCTTATATAAATGCTGCCCTTGTTGATGAAATTCCCTTGGCAGTGGCAGTCAGACGTCATCTGATGAACCATCAGATGACGTCTGATGGTCCATCACGTTCCACCAACGCTGCTGACTGGCAGTCAGTGTCCCAAATTACGTAGCTTGATGGAATTTTCAATAGGGTCTGAATCCGATAAAATAAAGGTGGTACCTGTGGTGTTTCAAACTCTTCATATCTATACTTTCACATAGTGTTCAAATTATTTACTTAAATTTGTTTGTCTCACTGGATCGTTCCCCAACATAAAGGCTTCGTCCGCAATGGAGCGCGCCAAATATATGAACTCGGGTCCAAGCGTTCGCTTACCTGGTCCAAGTTCGAATAGTCTTGGTGTTGGAAGGAATCGCAGCCATACACTTCCAAGATGGCAGCCAGAGGAAAGCTGATGGCAATGAGCACGGCAAACAAGCAGCAGCACAGCCACATGAGGCCGGTGTTTCTGCACCGCAAAGCAATTCAAGCGAATAGCGCACCACAATAGCCGTTTCTAAAAAGCTCAATCTCGTTAAAAAATAACAAAAAAACTTGCGGTTTGTAGAAATAATAAAAACAAATATACAAGGAACGATACGAAAAACATTTTATGAGTCCCAAAGGTTCCAACAGGACCGCAACCCGAATGTCGCAGTATCAAAACGGAAGGTGGGGAGCAGAGTGGGACCAGATACCTTAACTTGTCAGAGCAAATTAAGTACAAAACGAGCGTGTTGGTAACAGTAATTAAACATCAGGAAGATACATAGAAAGGGGGGATGTTGTCCGTCTCCCCTTTCTATGTATCTTCCTCATGTTTAATAATTGTCGGAGCACATATCAATCCACTTATACGCAAGCCCCTTGATAAAATGCATGCTTCACGTTTCTTACAACTACCAAGAATCATTGTTTTGCAAACGTGCAAAAAACGTCCTTTGAGCGCTCCACCGCCATTCACTTCCGAGGGCTGCTCCTTTCAGTGATTCGTCGTCATTTGCTTCCAAGTGCCGCAAGAGGCACACTCCTCGATCATTGGCAAAGTTGACTCGAGGTGTGACACAAACGCATATCAAGGTGCCTATATACAAAGAGTTTTTTTTTTTTAGCTGCACCATTTTTTTTAATAAAGGGTGAGAATGTTTTTAGAGCGCAGCTCTTAGGTTCCCGTTTCCAGCCTGAGCGGCGTCGGCGCAGGGGGGGGGGGGGGGTCAACGCCCCCCCCCCCCCCCGAGGTCACGTGCCCCCCCCCCCCCCGAGGTCAGGTGACCCCCCTCCTCCGAGATCACGTGACCCCCCTGGGGTCACGTGACTACCCGCAGGTGACGTGACCCCCCTCAGTACCCTTCCCTACTCCTCCTCAAGAGCTGCGCTCCAATTCGGCGTTACAGGAATTTGTAAACGGCTTTCATTTTTTAATGCTGTTTTCATTGCGTGTTTATGTGGCTAGCAAAACGCGACATGCATATCGTATGTTTTGCGATAAAAAAGGCTTCGACGGGCGGCCGGGAAGTAATATATATTCGCTCTTTTCCGCGTGAGTTGAAACGTAGTGGTGCCAGTGTGCAAATAGCCTCCAACTACTTTCGATTCTGAACTAGACGGTGGGTTTCGCCGTATTTGCACAATGAAATAGACACGAAATCTTCTGGGGATGGCCACTTATAGCAGTGTCAGTCATAATTCACTTTTGAGATAAAAGTATGATCAGTAAAAAAATTAGGAAATATGCGTGAGCCGGAAGTGTGCCGGAGATACTCAATAGGTGGCGCCACCGAGTTTGTTGCCAAACAAAAAAGGACGAATACATATGCACGCCACCGGGGAAGGCGAGACCAAGGAACGGGAGGGCAAAAATGGCGGACGGAAGTTGCGAACCGAAACCGGACGGACGGTCGGCCAATCAGTGGTAGTGGCCAGGGTACCTTAAAGAGAAGGGGGATTTTTCTAGACGGGGAGGGTGTGTCGGAGGATCAATCAATGGCGCCACCTTCGGGATGGAGGGTCTTTACGTTGACCCGCGACCACCCTGCTGTGGGAGGTGATTAATGGTTGATTGCGGCGTGTCCCACGTTTGCCAAGGCTGGTGATGAACAAATAGGACCTGCTGCGCACGTATCGCACGAGATGTGACCAGACATTGGCACCGATACGACAGAGTCAGTCATATGTCGTGTACCGTCGCAGTGCTAGAACATAGCATAAATAATTTTCGCAGGCAAATTTTTTAAAGCTGATGCTATTACATGTTAAAGGTTATCAAAATGATTACAATTTAAGGTAGCGTCTTTATGTAAGGCAGTAATTAGAATTGAAAATGAAGTATTAGTTAGATCATTGTTTGACAAGCTCCGTTTACCTATAAGTGCGTGTCTGATCGCGCAGCGAAAAGATTTTCAGTAAAACCTGCTTGTGCTTGCGGCTTTATTTTTCAACATACTAAAGCAATCTACAGTAATCTTATATAAGACTTCTTTTGAAATATAAGGTGGGACTTTTGAATATCGAAGTTCATAACTAATGCCTCTTTTGTCCAGTCTCTTAAACAGCAAGTGTACGCGCAGGTATCAAGTCCTCACGTGATCAGAATGATTCCACCCATGTTGCTGGCCGTGCCCCGCATCATGGGGCTGGTGGTTTCGCGGTGGTTGAGTGCACCCAGCAGAAAGCCCACCAGGACACCTGCCAGCAGGACTGCCACCAACAGGCAGCTTCCTACCAGGAACACCACTCTGCAAAGAGGAAGAGAAATATCTCAGAACCAAATATTCTCAAATTCCGCACAAAATTTTATATACAGAATTCGCAATGGCATTGCGATTACGATATGCAGAGAATAAGCACGCTAGAAAATCTAAGCGCAGGGACACTTATCCGAGTAGCTTCCATAGGCCCAGTGGTGGAGTAAGGTGCGAAAGGTGGCGGAAGAGGCGACGCCCCGCCCCCCTTCCCCCAGATCCAAAGGGCAACAATTTTACGGATCAAGGGGCATGCACCAGCCCAATAAAAACGCCCAACAACACCGGCTAAATAATTTATAACATTCATCAATACAGAGTCTTCTTTGTTCCAAACTTTGCAACGATGCAAAATATTTACGAATTTGAAATTTGGCCGCAAAGGTAACGATTTTTATTTTTATGCGAAAACATCTTAGGCCGCGACATTGGAGTAAACGGAGTAAAGCGAAGATGTGAAACTGAAGTCCTACGGCAACATGTGCGAGCATTTGTTGCCACCGAAGAATATGCGAAACCCTTGCCAGTGGTGGCAGTAGCTACACGCGGATTTGGAGAGCGCTTTGCCAGAATCGCCTAATTGAATCGCTATTTGATTATCACACAGATAGCACACATTTTATATTTTATTGCGGAAGATGGGGGGGGGGGGGGGGTGCGCTCTGAGCCTCCATGTTTGTTTTGACAGCCGAGTTGCGGGAGAATACAAAATTGCATTTTTTTTTGCCTCGCAGACGGCGAAAGAAACAGAAATCACAGTTCAGTTTGTCCCTTAGCTATTCAGTTTTATTATCGTTTAATGGAACGATTTATGTTAAAAAAGAAGGTAGCGTTCTAACTTCCCTTTGCTGCTAGCAAAATAGAGGTAAACATTGTGCCCGTAGTACTTCATACGTTCACTTGATTGAACGCTCGCTTAAGTGGGCACTCAATGCTAGCATCTCACGACTACGTCTCACTTCTTTGTGACATGAGTTCTTCTCAAATCTACATTTTTATGTCGTCTCTTTCGTTCGCTACACTATAAAGTATGCTCTATTAAACTGTCAAACCTGTATAGCTTGATCCTGTTGATGTCCAAGACACTATCCGGCCTGTGAAGCGCGTGGAAGTCGTCGGCTGCACGAAGCGTCTGTACCAAATGAGTAAGTCGGTAGCTTCAACCTCTTAAAAGTCATTTGATATAGTGCGGTGTCAAGATAATAAAGTAACGTAAACCAAGACGTTTTATTAAAAAAACGGAGCATTTGAGCCATGACACCAGAGGAGAGATGTCACTTCGGAAGTTAAACACGTTCACATGCTTTTGGTATTATTTATATATCCCAAGTTTTTATCCAAATGAGTGAAACAGAGCGAGGTTCGCATTAGATGGACTACAAAGATTCCTTTTTTCACAAACATTATTTTCTTACTTATGTTTCGACTTGCAGCTGCGTACACAGAGTCCGACGCAACTATAGAACTGTACATTTTTATGAACAACACAATTAACAAAAATAAAATTGAAGAACTTCCTGTGGAAGATTAGTCAAGGTGAAACTAAGTATAACAGAAAAGGGAAAGCCAAGCAAGGAAACTGTGTGCAGTATTATGAAGTATACTAGTAAACCACAAGCGCAGCGTGGCCGAAGTAAAAATACAAGTGAGACACTTGAGCGTTTGTTGTAGTAGGCAGGATAAAAAAAAGAACGGCTCTCTGCACACTCTTAATTTCTTGTCATGGACATTCTTTCATGTAATGTCGCCCGAAGTTGTAGCGCCCTCAACAAAGTTAATGTCACCACACAATACGTGAAATGCAAAGCGATGGCCCGGGACTCGCTTATTGCCCAGTTCACTGCACTTGTGGTGACTCATTTACCTCACCTGACAATACTTGGGCTATACAAGGCCTTCTTTCAATTTTTAAAATGTGTTACAGAAATATCACTTATTTACAACAATTTATAGTTATATACGGTCTTTTTTAACCTCATATTTAATCATATATGACCATATCCAAAACATGTCGGGTCCTGATATTTCATTTATATGAAAAAACTGCCGCGATACCTTTTTCGGCAGGAAGGTTGTCGGGGCTCGACTTGGTATTGAAACAGCGGCCTCAAGATTGCGCGATGACTTTAAAGTACATCGGCGATTGTGTCCCAAGTAGCGCAGTTCTTTAAGCTAAAATAGAGAATCGAAGGCCTTACAAAGCCCAAAGACAAGGTACAGCGAAACTTGACCTTCTTTGATCAGAGTCTGGGTATCTTAGCCTTAATTCGCCAAAAAGGTGACACCTTCAGGCTTCACTGTTGGTATTTTGACTGTCATCTAGCAGGCCTGGTCCTAAATTGCCAGAAACGTGCCATATTTAGGCTTCACGGCTGGTTGTTCGGCTCATACGTGGCGTGGCGTCTTTGGCTTAGGTCTGGCACACTGGCAATTACTTGGCGAGCCAAAGAAAAGCCATTGCCACGCCAAAGAAAAGCACACTGCCACTAAGTAACGCCTTGGAGCAAACCCGTATTGGGCCAAAGCTAGAACCCTAGGGTCATAAGGTTTCTTGTCTGCGCCCTGCGAATTACAGTGGAGTCTTCCCTGCTTAAGATGTAAGAAAGGCTCTTTAGGTAAGTTTTGCTTTCTTTGAGCTCTTTGAGTGTCTTTGTTCCGTGTTAGTGCCTAGATGTCCTATGAATGTTAGGATAATAGAGCTGGGGCCACGGGATGGGGTTGCCCGGATTGGGTTTCCGCGGGCGAGCTCGTGGGCGAGCTCATTCCCCTCTATGTCCTAATGCCGTGTTATTAGGGAGTTTTCGTAGATTGTTTTCGCCGTCCCGCAACACACTCCGCAACCCGCTACGAGATCCGGGTTTCTTTAGTCAAGGCTAGCGGCGCGCAGGCGCAGTAGCGGCTTCTTCGTTGCGGTGGCCTTAGCGGAGGGGGAGACGCGGTTTACGAAAACTCCCTATTAACGTTATGGTTACCGTGGTGTTGGGATGGTAGGTCACAGTGTCTGTTAGCATAGCCATAAAGTGTGAGGGCAGGATGTTGTCTCTGAAGTTGCGTACGAATCCCTGGCTCTCTGTTCTAATTGTGACGTCCCCCTCGGTCGCGTGATCTCTGATGGCCTGTGCTATGGCTACGGTTTCTAGACTAGTGGCGGATGGTGCGTCTTTGCGGTTGTATGTTGTTTCCGTTTCTGGACCCACTATAGCGGTCGCGCCTTTCTTGTTTTCAGGGTCGTAGCTGGCATCCGTGTTGCAGTGGGTTTTGGTTCTCTTCTCTCTGAGGGATTCTTTCTGTGATATGAGTTCTTCGTCCTTTTGTGTGATTTTGTGTGATTAGATTTCTGGTTCGCTCAGATAGTTTGGTGTTACTGACGAGTACTACGATGTACTCAATTTGCCCGGCGCGCACCGCAGTCCGATGGCTTTGGCATATGCTTGAATGGTGTCAAGTCCCCCCCTGTATTGTCTTCTCTTGGTGTGCTGGCCAGGGAGACCCGGTTGCACCAGAGGGTTATATCATCTGCGCAGAGTGCAGACTTTAGGTCCGGTACCCTCTCGAGTTGACCCTGTAGGTCTTTGAGGGTCATGTTGAATAGGGTCGGCGAAAGAATGGCTTAATTCTCGTGGGACCCCGGCCTGTAGCTTTTCTTTTGAGCTGATGTAGTCACTCATCTTGATTGCAATTTTGCAGTTCGAGAGGAAGCCTTAATTTTTATGTAGTCGAACGACCTCTCGCCCAGTTTCATTAATGTTAGCTTGTAGAGTGTGGAGAAGTGGGCTACGTTGTCGCATGTTTTTTGAATATCCACTCCGGCCACCACCCTGGTTTGCATCGTACTTAACATGGTGTCTTGTGCTGATACGTGTCTTCTGAAACCCGTCATTGTGTGGTGTAGTGCTGCTTGGTTTTCGAGATGCCATTAAAGTCTTTGCAATACCATCTTTTCAGCCAGCTTCCCCTCGCATGGCGTTAGAGAAATTGGTCTCCAATCAGTGATCTTGCCCGATGGTTTGCCGGGTTTGGGTATGGCAATGATGACAGCTTCTTTCCATTTTAGCGTTAAGTCACCCGTTTCCCAGGGTGTGTTAATTTGCTTTAGTCGGTATTTGAGCTAGTTGTTCGGGAGGTTTCTCGAGAGCATGTAGGTTATGACATCAGTTCACGGTGTGGTATTTCTTTTGATGTTCTGTAGAGCCGACATCATCTCGTTCATGCTGAAAGGACTGTTTTCTTGCTTTTCCGCTTGGCACGCAGAGATCGAGTCTGTGCCTAGTGTGTCCGCATAAGAAAGCATAAAAATGCTTTCTTATGTCTTCAGCCAGGTCATGTGGGTTCTTGTCCAGTTTGACTTGCAACTTTTTTAGGCTGCGTTTGGGTTTGGCTTGTCCCAACGGGGATCTGAGGTTATGCCATATCCAAAAAGTGTCCAGGAGTCTGTTGATGTTGTCGAATATCTGTACCCAGTGCTCGTTGGTCGTCTTGTAGGTGTAATCTTGTGCCTCATCAGTAATTATGCTAATTAGCGTCTTTAGGTTTCTGTTGGTCTTGCTTTTCTTCCTTCTTTTGATCAATTTTAATTTCTTGTCCCATAGCTCGAGTAGGCGGCGGTCTGTGTGTAGTACTTCTTTGGTTTTGTCAATGTCCCTTGTGTGCTTCCTATATGCCGTTTTCATTTCTTCTGTCCAAGTCCAGGGTCCAGGGCGAGGCTTCTTTCCCTTCTATGTCTTTCAGGGGACTTCCTCATTTGGTTAAACACGTTCGTGGTCCTACTCGGTTCCTATTCTTTCGTTTTCTTTTGTATGTAATATGTGCTAATGTATCTAATGATCGCTGCCCAGATTCCTTATCTGGGTAGCGATCATTACATTCAGACATCACGTGGCCCATGGCTGGGGCCGATGCGCCACGTGATGTCTGGATTCGTGTCTTTTTCTACGCTATTCCTAGTCCGGGTCGAAGTGCTGATGTCATTTAGGAGGAATAGGTTGTTGTTTCCCGTTACCGTTTGTAATCTCCTGCCGTTGGGGCTGGTTCTAGGGTAGCCCCACGCCGTATGGTGGCTGTTGAAATCGCCTCCTATAATTAGATAATTTTCCTTTGCACGTCTTTAAATTTCTTTCCCCAGTTTGTCTTGCTGCAGTGATGCCCAGTGAGAGAGAGAGATTTTGGGGGTTTATGGCGCAATAGCTACGAGGCCATCTGCGCCAAGCAGTGATGCCCAGTGATACAGTAAATGTTGATCACCACCCAATGTGGTCTCCCCCCATAGGGTTGTCATTCCATTTCTACCACCTCTTGTTTATCCGTATTGTATTGATCTGTTTCTGGTTGTATTGTGGGTATACTGTTTGACACATATGTTATAGTCAGAGTGGGGATTTGAGTTGCATCTATGTTTTTATTTTTAGGTGACCGTTTATGTTAGCGCGTAAAGTGTAGGTTGAGCGCACTTTTTATATCCCGAGAGATTAAAGTCCCCGTTCGTTTCCTGTAAATTTTTTATGTCACGTTTACGTGCTGTTTGGTGATTGTAGGGTGTAAAATAAGCGTTTTTTTTTGACGCCCCTACAATTCCATTGCCATATCATTGTATATGCTCTCTCCCTCCCATTGCACTGTTTATTTATGTTGGAATGGGGGGTTGTCTTGACGTTCAAGGGGAATTACTTTGTTGTTGGGATAGGCTAGTTCCGTAGATCTGCGCTTTACCGTTTGAGTAGTATGTTTAGTTTGGTGTCTACGCCTTTGGGGGGATCGGTGACCGAGTGGGCTAAAGCGCACACACAGCTCGACGCGCGTGGAGCGAAAGCTAGCGCTGCAGAACCCAGGGATCCTGGTTTCGAGCCCCACCCCTGCCCGTTTCGATCTGGATGAGCATCGTACCGGCGTGCGGTCGTGTATCACTACTGCATGGTGCACGTTAAAGACCCCAAGCTAGCGGTTGTACTGCACTGGCTAAATTGTTCATCTACAGCGTGTGACTCGTCGCAACTTTAATGGCTGAACAACTACACGCTGTATAAATATCCCCATAACCCAATTTTTTTTTGTCTACGCCTTTCATGAGCGCCTATAGTACCATCATTTGGCTTTGCAAATTTACTGTTTGTTTCATTAGTTGGGCTGGCCTGTGGGTTAAGGTCCGGAATGTCTGAAATATATTGTGAGCTGGGGATTTTAATTGGGGAAGGCGGAGTACGACACTCTCGTTATCCTCTGTGTCGATATTTGTGTCCTGGGAAATCTAACTCGAAGGCCCTGTCATTGCTTCGACTTGATTTTCTGGCGTCTGGTGGCGTCTAGCCCGTGTTAGCGCTTCTCTTTATGTTTGTGGCATTTGTGACATCTAGGGTCTAGCTCGTGTTAGCGCTTCTCTATATGTTTGTGAAATTTTGTGCCGTGCGTGCTGGTATGTCATTGGGAGCTGGGGGAACCTGCAACGGCTTCCACCCTCCTCAGGCTCTACCCAGGTTCAGGCTTCTTTCACGCCGCCCGATTTGGTTGGTACATTCTTCCTTCTCTGGACCTTGTCGGCGAGCTTCGCTTATGGCGACCAGGGTGCCGGATTCCTATTCCTTTCGTTTCTGCGGTGGGGTTGACTTGGAAAGTGCGGGTACTCTTCGACTCGGAGCAAAAACCGATTTGAGACAGATGTGCGGTAGCTTTAGTTGCCGCTTGATGCGGTTCGGCGTGGTAGTTTGGTTTTCTTTTGCTGTCTGAGATGTTGTTTCCTTCTTATGATTTAGGTCCAGGTCTCCTTTCAACCTGGCCGGGCACTAAGTGTCCGTAGGGGGATGCTCTTCTAAGAATGTTTGGCAATAAGGAGTGCATTGATGATCTCCTGTGAGGTCAGAGTTTAGCGCGAATTCTCGGCTACACTATTTGCAAGTGACGCTGGAGTCCTTTTTTGGGCAAACCTCTGCCTTGTGTCCGTTATCAAGGCAGCAGAGGCAAGATATGGTTCTTGGTCGGTAGGGATAGCTTCTCCTGACAACTCTGTTTACCGTTATGTATCTTGGTAGGTAAAGTCCTGCAATGGTGATGATCTCCAAGTTACTTCTTACCATTCTGTCTGTTGAACGTATGGTGCGGTCATGACTCTGGATGCTGTTCTTCAAGCTCTCTTCATCCAGGTTGTCCAGACCATGGACAGTCCCTCTGACCTGGCCTGTGCCCAGGGCGAAGTAGATCGACGTGGTTCTGTTGACGTTTGTCGATGCCAACGTAGCGCGTTCTTTGCAGTTTATCTCTCGCCGAAGGGCGGTAAGTGTCGGCTGCTATCAGGTTCGAGCCTCCTCTTACTTTTACAAAAGTCTCGAGTCTTCCACCTTGTGTAAGTTGAGAAGCATGCATAATCGCTTGCGTGATCTTTTCATGGGAAGCATCTTTCAGGTTAAGGTTGTCTGTTACCTTGATCGCGACGTTGTCGTAGCGTTGGCTTCTGAAGTGGTGCGGCTGCACGGTCATCCAGGGGCTTGGATTCCCGTCATCCACGTGGGGCTTTGGCGGTCCCGCATGGGTCGGATCCACTTTCGCTTGGGGTTGAATTGCTTCTATTCCCATATTTGAGAGCATTTTCGGTTTAGAACGGAGAAAAACGAACATACCATTCTGAAACTTTGTTGTCTTTTTTATATTTCTTGCCTCAAATCCGCTGAAATGTTTCCCTTCAGCTGCTCAAAATATATTTTGGCCGTCAGACTCTCTTGTGTACCTTTTCGCTCATTATACACGAAAGTGGCGTCGTTCGTTGGACATTTGATGATTAGGTTATTGATCACTCTTGCCGAAACGTGCCAACGTTGACCGAAAGGGTATGCAAATTGGATAACCGAGAGTCCGTTGGGGTTGGACAGGAGAACACGGACAAAATCGTAAATATTTTCATTCAGAATATGAGTGGAGACGGAAACATGATCTCGTTTTGATTGAATTGTATATCAAAATTTGCAGCTTTAGCGCGCATTGTGTGCGAGTTCATCTGCTAGTTTTTTATTCTGATTGTGAAATTAACTGTGACACAATTAGGAACACCCTTAAAGGGATACTTCAACGAAATTTGAAATATATCCGTCGTGTTCAAAAATAGGTTGAATATGATCCACAATACCCGTAAATGAAAATCGCACGTTTGTATTTTGAGCCTGGTGGCTGTATTTTTTGTTATAAACGGCCCACTCTAGCAAGCGCTCGGAGAAGGCCCAGCGGAGACCACGTGACATCCAACGCAATCGTGACGTAGGCCGTCTCGGGACGAGCAAAGCTACGGCGAGGCTGACGTCGAGGGGATGGCCTAGTCGTTCCAGCCACCGAAGCGGCTGCTTTTGTACGAATTTTGATTGACGGGCTAATCTTTTATAATCTTGTGGGGGGACAATAGCTACTTCTGGAACACACAAAAGTGATTCTAGGGAAGACGGGAGTTCCTCCTTCCCCTCCTCCTCTCGTCGTGGCCGGAGGCGAGACACTCACCGTCACTAGCTGTCAAGGTTCCTAGACGGGCATTACAAACGAGGCGTTAGCGACATCCACCAGACGCTGTGCTAATCGTTTACTTCGTTTTAAAATTCATTTTCGTGACTTTTTTAACAAGAAATTGGTGTGTTCGATGTGATAGTGCTGCTTTGAACACAAATAGACCCATAATTTAAGCGCCGAAATTTCGTTGTAGTATCCCTTTAAAGGTTCCTTTTGCATGTATCGCATATACATCACTGGAGTATTCGCTTTAGAGGATTATTTTCGAAATTTTAGAGCTGAACGACATTAAAGCATATTGGCTGGCACTGCCGAGCGCCCTTGTGAGGGAAACTGGCTGCGTCGACATCGTGACTACATAGAATAGCCCATAGCCTAATTGGGACAAGCACGCGTCACAAAACAAATGTTCCGCGAAAGAAAATGTTTTTTTAGCAATATTTACGCCACAGCTAGGACGTAATTTAGTCGGAGTGCAGCGCTCTTGCTCTTTGAAGAAGCCATGTCAACTAGACATAGATAAAATATCACGCGTGAGGTTCAGCAATGCAATGATGAGGAAACTCCTGACATCCTGTATATACTGTCGAGAAAAAAAGAATGTTATTTTTTTCGCGCCACAGAATTTTTAAAAATAGTATTTCTATACTGTGTTTTATACCGGGTATTTTCGCAAGGACATCATAAATTCTCACAAATAAGGAGCTTGAAAAAAAAAAAAGAAACTTCCTTTGGCTTTGTACGAGTGGCAACTTGCGCTTGTTGCACCAGGTGCCATCCGTGCAACAGGCACAAGGGTGGCGAAGCGAACACACGGATGACAAGAGTATCATCAGCTATTTCGCATCGCCAGCCTTGCGCCTGCTGTAACAGTGGTAACTTCACCGCACTCTCGCGCTCTAAATGTGGTTTAATTCTTCCTGTAATAAACTCATTTAGGGGTTTTCGATGACGCTCAGCAGGTTTATAGTTGGAATCATATGTTCATTTTCACGAATTGAAAGCTCGATGAGTACATTGAAGTTATTTATTTAGCTAATCAGTATGTGTCGTTTGCAAACCCCGACGTCCGCCGCGACTGGCAGTTTGTCTCCGAACATTTTTTTTTGTTTCCTAAAGCACTTTATTGGTAATAATTTACTAACGTCTTTGCTAAGACACCCAATATAAAAACCGTATAGGAAATATTAGAAACATTTCACTTAACTGTTATTTTTTTCAGGACTGTATTTGTTATTTTGGTTAATGGCTGCGCAACACAGAACAAATGTAGCCAACTGCAAGGCCGCACGAATAAAGTCTTTAATTAATTTAATATTATTATTTAATATTAATAGGTGTTTTACCTTTTAAACAAAAACATACTTACCTGTCCAAAATCTTTCTTGTACTGCTCTCGGAGCTCATCCAGTCCCACAATAGTGTCTCTAAACTGCTGGGAAATGACTGACAAAGATAATAATTCGAAAGGATTTTACTTAAAGCAACAATATTCAGTAAAGGTTTTTTATTTTATCATAAAAAAGTCCCGTAATTTGGCCATAATGAACGCGTAAAGTTTCCGTGGACTCATAACGAAAAATATAACGTTTCGGTTACGGTTACGGTTACCGTTTCCTGTTGATATCGGTTTCGTATCGGTTTTTTACGATTTTAACTTTTACGGTTTCGGTTACCAATTACACGTTCCTAAAAACCGTTTTTTTTTCGGTTTCGCCAGTAATTTGTTTACAGAAATGCTAGACAGCCGTTTTATAAAAAAACGGTTTAAAGTGGTCCCAGATGTCCAACAACAGGACATCTGCAATAACAAGAACTCAAAATCGTCGTAGTACTTCTAATGGGTCAAATGTTGCACACGTTTCTAGCTCCAACACTTGTTCACTACATCTGTTTGCATTACTTAGTTTGATAACCAAGCACGCATGTTACTCCCGCTACTCGAGAATCATTGAATTTTATATAATAAAACTAAAAAGAAAACACCGTAACTTTGTTGTTTGGCAGCGTTTGTAAACAACCTTCAGAAAGTTCCCACTGGGTGCTGGAAGAACCATTTGCACCTTCTCGTCGCTAAAGTATGTTGCAACCTAAAATATGCGAAAGAGGCTTCGCCCACACTAAAAGAAAGATCAGAACTATAGCCCCCCCCCCCCCCCCCCCTAGTAAAATACCGTTAAGCGGAATAAAGCAATAACATTGTGAGCTGGGCTAGTTGGTGAAAGTCAAACATAATGTAAATGCAATAGCGCAAAACAAGAAAGGCTTAGGAGAGGAAGGAACAACGCAGAAAGCCGTAAAATATGTCCTGTGTTCTTCGTTCCCTTCCCGAGTCTTCATTGTTTTGCGCGGTTACACCTACCTCATGTTTGCTATTTCCAAGCTTATGCATGTGGTTATAGAAGCGCATGGTTCTCGCTGTCCGATTCTGTGACGGCAGAAAAATTGTGCAGCTACATAGTAGCGCCCCTTTTCTCCGGGGTATGAAGGCGGGGCTTCTCCTGCAGATAAGTTGCAACAAGGAATGTCACGAACTTTTGTCGAACCGAATTTTTGCGTTGAAACTCAAGGTTAGACTGGTTCGACAAACCTTCGCACTTTAAACCAGGTTCTACAAGGCTCGACTTTGTCGACAGAGTGGTTAGACTCTAATACAAGCATGTCTAGGTTTAGAGAAAATGTTTTTACAAAATAGCTTGTTTTATTTTATAAACATTTATAATCAAAGACACATATTTCTAATAACGTAAAAGTTAATAACACAATTTATTATTGTTATATTACCGAAAGAACCAAACAGTTCTGCCCTTCCTAAAAGTAGAATGTTTGGCTTGATCATTTAGTCATCACCATTGTACCCAAAGCCAACTGAGACAGCCGTTCGCGCATGCGAATAACAGTCGAACCCTAATCGAACGTTCCCGAACGTTCCAATAAAAGTTAAAAAATCAAACCTTTAAGGAAACATTTTATTTTTCCTTAAAGTTATCGAATATTTAAGTTACGCCGGCTTCGAGGGTTCCAGGAGGTGACTCTTTACTGGCAGCACTAAAAAAATCCCTACTTTACGAGCGGACCGGTCAGTCGCGAAGTGGTTTTCTAGGCGCCAGCGATTGAGATCTTTTTTTGCACAGCTTCAAGGTTGAAATAGACTTTGCAGTGAATAGCAGTCTGTGCTTTTGCGGTAGATTGCAGGAACCGTGCCGGGAAAAGCTTATTTTATAAACTTGTTTTCGTGGGAGGGGAAAAAAAAAATGAAAAGCGCTCCCCTGCAGCATTGGAGGCCAGCCACGTCAAGGTGTTTTTGCGCGGACTGTGTGCCGAGAAAACTAGTGTCACTTGAAACAGTCTCAGTTATGCTCGGAATATTTCATAGCCGCGTGCTGCGAGTTCAGTGTCCTTCCGCAGCTGGAACCGAGCGGCAAGCCCTGACTCAAGGCGGCTGTGACTACTACGACATCCGTTCAAAGAGGAGCGCTAAAAATATCGATAAAAATAGTGCATATTCTAGCACTCTAGTCAACATTTGGCGCAGTCACATTTATGACTCACAATTGCTTCGGCGTTTTTTTTCTTTATAATTGTAGCCTTGTTTTTGTTATATACTGATTTTTTTTAAAAGTTTCCCGGCTTTACTGTCGTGTCGTGTTGGTGACGACGCGGACAGGAGCCAACTGGGACGCAGCGAGGAGCGAACTGGGTCATGAAAAATAGCAACGATCAAAGAATAAGAGGATGGAAAAGTTGCTGGTACAATATTTGTTAAGATCTACAGTTCTAATTTTAGGGATGTTTGATTTAGTGAAATTTAGACTTTGTTATTAACACCAAATATTGCGGTGTGGGTTTAAGATTAAGAAGTACATTATTGACCGTGTTGCAAAGGTTGGGTTAGTTTGACTTAGAAGGACAATCTTAACGATGCATGAAGAACTGCTGGTAGAATGTTTTTAAGAATAATGCTAAGACAATTTTTTTATGGTTCCTGGGAAAGTAAAAAGCTTATATATAGTGAATGGAAATGAAAAAGGTTGTTTTGATATACTGTAAAACCCTTAATGTTCGCGAGCCCTCAATTTTCGCGAATTTCACGAATTTAAGAATTCGCGAAATTTAAGGGCGCGCAAAAATTTCGGTCCTTAAGATTTTCAATGCAGGCGTCTGGAATTCGCGAAATTTAGTGGTCGCGATTATGGCATCTGTGACCGATTCGCGAAAAATAGGGGCCGCGAAGATAAAGGGTTTTACAGTATCTGGGATTAAGGGTTGAAATATTAGTGTGTGTTTGGGGGAGGGGGCAAGGGGCAGTCATTTCTGGGGGCGTGCCAGGGGCCGTAAATATTGTCTCGTTGGCTCGATGCGGCACTCGGGCTGCCGGTTGCCGACCCCTCCTTATTCCGAATGAAGTCTATTACGAGAGTGTCTCAAAAAAGTCTTAGTGCAATATTTTGAGAAAAAAGAAAAGAGCGGGCGTTCAGACACGCAGTTTCCGACCTGTGGGAGAAACATCAGTTTTTTCCTCTACCACTTTAATGGTCTTAACTAGTAAAAAAAAAAAAAAAGCAAAAACCAAAAAAAAAAAACGCTTACTTTAATTTAAACAAACCGCCCCACAACAAATGTTTGTTTTGGACAAAATTAAAAACTTGACCTTGAAACCGTTACGGAATAGAGCTGAAAGCGCCTATATACATTTAGCTGACAATTTCGCACTACCCTAGAATTCTGTCGACGTCTTCATCTTACCATTGAAGTATAGCGTTAATGATTAAATGTCTTGCCTAATTGGGAAAAACATTATTTAGTACACAGTCAGAAAAAACGATCTCTATGAATATTTACTCCCGTCGATATCAATACATTATTCCGGAAATATCCAAAGCCTCCCATCGTCTTCCAACGCACTATGGCTGTCCGATCGATGTACGGCACGTGAAGGAGTGGCCGTGAATAGAGGGAGCGCTTAATGTTTGTTTAGTATTTTGCAATTTCAGAACGGAAAGAAAACAGGAAGGTAACAAAACTGGATACATATTGGCTTTGGGATTTGTTCACTCGGCTTTATTTGTGTTCTGAACTCACGCTGCTAAGTACGGAGGAATTGCTTCCAGAACGCACGGAGCTTGCGAGCCGGTGTGAGCGTACATCGGAAGGGACCCATAATGTACCACGCCGCACGGTGCAATGTGGGCTTCACGAGAGATCTTGTGGAATTTTCCGGAAGGGTCTATTGCAATAAGAATTAGATGCAGTGCTTTATTTGTTTTCACGCAGATAGAGCCGGCTTGGTAGCTTCAGATCAAACTTGGGAGGTAATGCATTACAAGCAAGGGGTTACAGGTGCTCAGTTAGTTTATTAAGTAATTGTAACGTTACATTTTTTGCCGCGGTGATTTGTAACGAAACTTAGTTACAAGACACTTCTAGCAATTTTTCTTTACTGCTTACTTTTATATAAAAATAAAACATCATATAGTAATTAAAAAAGCCGAATTTGAGCGCAGCTTTTGAGGAGGAGGAGGGAAGGGTAGTGGGGGGGTGGGTCACGTTACCTTGGGGGTCGCGTGACAATGCCGATGACGTCATCAGTGACGATAACGATGCGGATACCGATGACGTAATCAGTGATGATGACGATGAAGATGCGAATGCTGATGACGTCATCAGTGACGTCACTGATGACGTGATCAGGGACGATAACGATGCGGATACCGATGACGTCATCAGTGATGATGACGATGCGGATGCCGGTAACGTCATAAGTGACGTCACCGATGACGTCATCAGCGATGATGACGATGACGATGCGGGTGCCGGTGACGTCATCAGTGACGTCACTGATGACGTCATCAGTGACGATGACGTCATCGCATCGTCATCAGTGATGATGACGATGACGATGCGGATGACGGTGACGTCATCAGTGACGTCACTGATGACGTCATCAGTGACGATGACGTCATCGGGCGGGTCACGTGATCTCGGGGGAAGGGCTCACGCGACCTCGGGGTGGTCACGTGACCTTGGGGGGGTCACGTGACTTGGGGAGTCACGTGACTTTGGGTGTCACGTGATCTTGGGGGTCACGTGACCTTGGGATGACATTGGTGGTCACGTGACCGTGCGGTGACCTTGGTTACGCCGACGGCGACGCCGAACCCGACGGCGACGCCGCTCAAGCCGGGAACGGGCGATAAGAGCTGCGCTCTAAAACTTAGTGCCATCGCCACAACACAAAAAATAGCACCAGAAATTTATGCGTATCAGTAGCAAATTCGCAGTGTGCAATCAAAACATTATTACAGAACATTATGCCACTATTCATACACTATTTCAATTTTATTTTTATGTTTATATTAAGTAGGCCAAACTACAAGTGCAGCAGCCGCAGATGGCAACTACATAATTATTTCGTTACACGAGCTAGCAAAACCTACGGAGCAAATTTTAGAGCGCAGCTCTTAGGGGCCCGTTCCCGGCTTGAGCGGCGTCGCCGTCGCCGTCGCCGTCGCCGTCGGCGTCGCCGTCGGCGTAACCAAGGTCATCCCAAGGTCACGTGACCCCTCCAGGTCACGTGACCCCTCCCAAGGTCATCTCAAGGTCACGTGACCCCACGTGACTCCCAAGGTCACGTGACCCCTCGAGGTCACGTGACCCCTCCCAAGGTCATCTCAAGGTCACGTGACCCCAAGACCCCACGTGACCCTTTGAAGGTCACGTGACCCCCAAGTCACGTGACCCCTCTTAGGTCACGTGACCCCCGAGTTCACGTGGTCTCCTCCCCAAGGTCACGTGACCCCCAAGGTCACGTGACCCCTCCCAAGGTCATCTCAAGGTCACGTGACCCCAAGGTGACCCCCACGTGACCCCCAGGTCACGTGACCCCTCTGAGGTCACGTGACCCCTCTGAGGTCACGTGACCCCTCTGAGGTCACGTGACCCCCCGAGGTCACGTGACCCCCCCTCCCCGAAGTCACGTGACACCCCCCCCCTGAGGTCACGTGACCGCCCCCCCCCGGAGCATATTAAAGAATGAGGGGAGGAGGAGGGGTCTACCCTCCCCTCAGTACCCTTCACTCCTCCTCCTCAAGAGCTGCGCTCCAATTCGGCGTTACAGGGATTTGTAAACGGCTTTCACTTTTTTAAATTAGTTTATTAGCC